>NC_134359.1:153833372-153951680 GCF_048569485.1 Anomaloglossus baeobatrachus | reverse complement strand
TCCTGGAAAGTTAGTTTTTTTTCTACCCTGAGCCGTTCACGGAGGGCACCTTTGATCTTGGGGTTATGTAACCCTCGGAGGAATTGATCTCGTAGGGTACGGTCAGCATAACCGGGGGTTGGTGCTAGCTCTGGCTCTGCTGTAAGCATTTGTCTCATTATTCTCTGGAGTGCATTTGCATACTGTGGCAGACCTTCTTCTTCACCCTGCAGCCTGTAGAACAGTTGCACCTGTAAATCTCCTGCTTCTGGTTTCCCGCCATGCACTCTCTCAAGAATCTTCACCACCTGCTCTAACGTCTTTCGTTCACTCTCAGGGCGCAATAAAATAGTCTCTTGAGCATGGCCTTCAAGGGCAATCAACAATATCTCCCCTTGATTTTCTGCAGTCACTCCTGCTACTCTCAACATGCCCCTCACTCTCTGCGCCCAGTCATGGAGAAGTACATTGTAAATTTTGGTATATGGGTCAGCATAGCCCCCAGGGACAGTTGCCTTGCTGGTATTCCCCCATCAGGTTGTATTAGAACACCTCCATCAGCGACACCCCCCTGTTCGTCCATTGTTCCGTACCAGCCTGCGTATCCTGCCGACTACGCCAAATGTAATAACCTGCAGGTAACGGGATACGCAAGGACTGCACGGAACCACGGGGGTTAATCAATGCAAATTTAATAACATATTGCACAACACAGGTGGAGGAATAGTGCGGGAAAGGAAGGGGAGAAAAGCGTGAAGGTGCACAGCAGTAGATATAATGTAATATACATACAACCACTTTGAATAGCTTGTCAAGGGTGGGAAGCCTCAGATTGTACTCCCAAAAGCAAAACACAAAAATCCTTATTAAGCAAAAAAAAAACCGCAGGGTCCTTGTTACCTTACTCGTATAACACAGTGCGGAGTCTTTTCCTATCTGTCCCTAACTAAAAGTAGTGTGCACACTTAACGGCAGGTTTCGGCGTGGGGTACCTCGTCACCGTTGGGGCCCGTATTCCGCCACAGACACCTCTAAAGTTCAGTCTTTGTCCCGGATCTGTAATTTGCCCGTGCTGTCTGGCACCTCGCTCCACATCCAGCCTTTCTTGGATCTGTGTCTTGGGGAGATGTCACGCAACACTCAGGTACTTGGACCTTGTTCAGCAGGGCAGAATGCGGCCTTGCCTTCTTCAGCACGTCCGAACACACACCTCTCTGCATAAACAGCTACCAAACAAAACTAGCTCCTCTTGACATCCTGTTCAGGACTGTATCAAGTAAATCAAGCAGCAGGGGGTTTGTGCCCGCTGTTCTTTGTTTTGACAGCAGGTGGCAGCATAACAAGGAAAAGTCCACAGTCTTCTAACCTATATATGTAAATGTTAACAGGTCTTACAGGAGGAGTAGTCCTGGAGGAGAGGTGTCTGATAGGTGGAGTAGTCCTGGGGGGAGGTGTGCCCAATGTGTGTGGGGGGCGTGGCCAAGCGGGGAAGACGTGGCCGAGCGGGGAGGCGTGGCCGAGTGTGTGGGGGCGTGGCCGAGTGGCGCAGAGTGTGGGGGGCGTGGCCGAGGGGAGGCATGGCCGAGGGGGAGACGTGGCCGTGGTTGGGGGGCGTGGCCGAGCGTGGGGGCGTGGACGAGCGGAGCAGAGTGTGGGGGTGGCGTGGCTGAGCGGGGCAGCATGTGGGGGGGCGTGGCTGAGGGGGCAGAGTGTGGGGGGCGTGGCCGAGGGGGGCAGAGTGTGGGGGGCGTGGCTGAGCGGGGCATGGCCGAGTGGGGGCGTGGCCGAGCGGGGGGGGCTTGGCCGACCGGGGGCAACTATGCAAAGCGGTTTCCATAGTTACCTGATGTGTATCATTGTTATCAGCGTACGTGTGCCGGGAGTCGGGGTATGCTAGTAAGCATGGTACACATCAGGTAAGTATTCAAAGCGACAGTGCTGGGTCACTTGTTGGTCTCCTGCTGTGCAGCACGCATCAGCGTGTGACAGCGGGAGACCAATGATCTGAATGGGCAGGGAGCCGGCATGCGCTGGTAACCATGCTACACAATATTACCCGATGTGTACCATGGTTACCAGCGTACCCCACCCCCCGCACGCACGGGAGCCCACACCAGCGTACGCCGGCAACCCCAGCAATGCGAGGGTATGTGTCGGCTGGGTTGCCGGCGTACGCTGGTGTGGGCTCCCGGGGGTACAGCACTCACCTGGGAGTCGGGGCTCCGTGTCGGTTCGGGGAATGCGTGCGGGGGGCAGGGCCAGGGCGAGCGTGCAATGCGTGAGGGGGGCGGGGCGTGGCCGAGTTGCCAATGCGTGCAGGGGGCCGGGGTGAGAGGCCAATCCGTGGGCGGGGCGGAGCCTGGGCGAGCGGCCAATCCGTGCGGGGGTCGGAGCCAATTCGAGGCGAGCGGCCAATGAGACACGTAACGGTAACGACAGAATTTTGGAGCAAGACAGACAGACAGACAATTATATATATATAGATAATTTTAAAAAAATGACGTGGGGTCGCCCCTATTTTTGATTACCAGCTGGGGTAAAGCAGACGGTTGCAGCCTATAGACCACAGCTGGCAGCTTCACCTTGGCTGGTGATCCAATTTGGAGGTCACCCCAAGCTGTTTTTTATAATTATTTATAAATAATTAAAAAAAAAGTGGGATCCCCCTCAAATTGGATTACCAGCCAAGGTAAAGCAGACAGCTGTGGCCTGGTATTATCAGGGTGGGAAAGGCCATAGTTATTTGGCCTTTCCCAACCTAATAATAGCAGGCCGCAGCCGCCCCAGAAGTGGCGCATCCATTAGATGCGCCAATTCTGGTGCTTCGCCCCAGCTCATCCCGTTGCTATGGAACGGTGGCAAACGGGGTAATAAATGGGATTGATGCTAGATGTGTAATGTCACCTGGCAGCAAGCCCAGAGGTTAGAGATGTCACAGCATCTAAACAGATACCCGACATCACTAACCCAGTCAGTAATAGAAAAAAAATAAAGACGACAAAAAAAATTTATTTGAAAAAACACTCCCCAAAACTTTCCCTCTTTCACCAATTTATTGAAAATAAAAAAAATTCCGGTCCGCCGTAATCCATTTTGGAGGTTCTGGACCTTCTAGAATATGGGGGAAACGCTCAGGGAACGTATCCCCCATTTTCTGGAAGAGCAAGCTCTTCCTGTGAGCAGTGTGGGTGCAGTAATCTGAGAATACTGCACTCACACTGCCCCGGTCCAACCTAGGGCAGAGTGACCTGCAGTAACCTCATTCCAGAATATGAGGGGCACGCTGAGAGAACGTATCCCCCATTTTCTGGAACAGCAGGCCCTCCATGTGAGGAGTGTGGCTGCAGATTACTGCACTCACACTCGCCCGGTCCACAGTACAGCAGTTGCGGTAGTGAGCTCAGCATCCCTGCTTGCAGGGAGCCAGCTGACAGCCGCTGTCTGCGCATGCGCCTCACGCTTTTCAGAGGGAGGCGGAGTGATCGCGAGGACGGAGCGGCAGCCAGGTACCGGGGAAGACCGGGGGCTGAGGCTGATGGGGGGTGACCTGGCAGGACGTGGGGTCGACTTTTCTGTCGCATGTGACGTGTCAAATGCGACAGAAATGAGAGGAGGATAAATGCGGCCGCGCGCTACTGTGCGCGTTGCCATCTTGGATGCTCCGGAGGGGAGGGGGGATTGCTCTGGAGAACCGGATGGGGCTCCGGGGGACCAGAGATCTCCGGTGTACCGGAGGAGGGCTCAGGGGGAGGACATTTCCCTCCGATCTGAAATGTTTCATCATTTCAGATCAGAGGGAAATGAATGCAGAGCTGGCGGCGGCAGTTTTTGGCGCGCGTCGGCGCCATTTTGGATGTCCGGTGGGGGTGGGGGTGGTGGGGGTTGATTTCTCCGGTACCGGGGGCTTTGGGGGCACTAGGGGCTTATATTTCTTTATCATCTGACATTTTTGATCATGTCAGATGAGAAAAAAAATCAGTATTATTTGCCATTTTTTTTTTTTAATGTGACCGGCGGTATACGGTGTATACCGGTGATCACATTATCGGGGTCCAAAAAAAACACCCCGATTAATAATCTTGGGGGTCTCAGCTACCCCCGGTAGCTGAAACCCCGAGATTTTCCGTCACTGGGGGGCGCTACAAGCTTTTTCCGGCCTGACGTCTCAAAGCGTCAAAACAGAATAAGTACCCTTTTTTTCCAACGTCTTGAGACGTTAGGCCGTCGCTATGGGGTTAAAAAAGCATTAACAAAAACGTGGCAAAAACACACCTAAGCGCAGAAATAACGCATGCGTTTTTATGCGTTTTTCCAGCCAAAGGTGCATTTTTTCTTTCAGAGGGTGCGTTTTTCGCTGGAGAAACAAAACTGCAGTGTGCACACATACCCTTATAGTATCTGCCATTACTACCTCTTGTGGTAGGGCATTCCACAGGCTGATCACTTTTCTTCCTCTCACAGTAAATGCCCCCTACCTAGTCCTTAGTATTGTCTTTCGAATGAGTAACTCAAGTACTGCACCACAAAACACCCTATTTTGCGCTCTATTGTCCTTTTAGCTTATAATCAACACATATTTTGATGACAATCAGAAGCTTTTGGGTAAATTATATGTCATTTATTTGCCACAAAAATTCAGCAAAGACATCCTATTACAGTTTCAAAACATCCACCCATCTCTAATCTACACTGCAGAAAACAAGTTCAGAGCTTCAACTTTTATTAAGCACTAGAAGGTGGCCCGATTGTAACGCATCGGGTATTCTAGAATTTATTGTGTAGTTAATGTATGTTTTTTGTTATATATATTGTCACGCTCCCGATACCTCAGCACCGCTCCTTACCCACTGATCCGGTCGCACCATCTCGGCACCGCTCCGTACCCACTGCTCCTGGTCGGTGGTTGACCTCCACCTTGCTATGCACCCCAATTTGGGATGTATTCCATCTGTCTGGATTTTGGCGGTTGGTGACTGTTCACATTAAGTCATCAGGCTTTGTCCACAGGCTATTTACTTCATGCAGCATTTGCTTGGACCTGTCCCGCCCACAGCCATGACTCAGTCATGGGTACGGGATTGAAATAGACCAGGTGAGTGCTGCTAAGAGCAGTTCTACTATTCATATGTGAGGCCGTATGGCACATTTTATAAAAATATTTTAGTGTAGGACTGCTTCAAATGAGATTTGCCGTGACGTGGCGAAGCAGCTCAAGAAATTGCAATTTTTTGCCAAAAATCTCAAAATTTTTAAAATAAGTACAGTTTGGAATGTTTAGTGCCGCAGTGCACATTTGGTGCTGGCTTTTTGTTTTTTCCTGGTCTTATGAGTCTGACTCTGAGTCTTAGCCACATGGTTCTGTATAGGACCAGGCCGCGCCCACTCTCCTGGTCTTATAGGCCCAGCACACCTGCAGCAGGAAATGACATGAGGCTGTGCTGGGTATATAAGACTGGCCTTTCCATGTGGGCGGGGCCTGATCAACGTGTCTTGAAGCCTTGTCTTTTGAGCTAGGTCCTCAGGTCCCCTTGTACTGCGTCCTGTTACCTTTACCAGCATTCTGTACCGTCTTAAAGAACTCTGTGACCCTTGTGACCTGGTTATACCTGTCCCTGCCACGCCAGTGCTCCGGCTGCCGTGTACCCTGCCCTACGGTGGGGTGCATGGTCCAGTGGATCCACCTCCTGGGCCTACCAGTCCTCCCTGCCCTGACATATATCGATGTTGTTGTGTGTATTTGCCAGTGTTTGTGTAGGGCACTGTAAATGTTCTGGGTGTTGTCTGGGTGTGGGGGAGTGTTGTATGTGTGTTGCGTTTTGTGTGTTGCGTTGTTTGTGGAGCGCTGTGTGTCTGCAGTGTTGTCTGTGTGTGGTGCTGTGTGTGTTGCGCGGTTTGTGTGGGTGTGGAGTAGAGATGAGCGAACCGGTCGCGGTTCGGCTCGAGGTCGGTTCGCCGAACGGGGGTCCCATTCGAGTTCGGTTCGTTGAACATTCGACGAACCAAACTCGAACCTATAGGCTATAATGGGAGGCAATCACAAACACATAAAAATGCATTATAAATGTACACAAACAGTTAATAAACATTGCCATAACACTTACCGGTCCTCGCGATCCCTTCTGCACTCTGTCTCCTGCCGCTATTCCATCCGATGATCGCTGAATCCTCCCGGTGACGGCACTGCCAGCAGAGATGCAGGACCTATCGTGACGTCAAAATAGCCATGTGACCAGTCACGTGGCTATTATCTCATTGGCTACAGACTGGTCACATGACTATGACGCGTCATGTAGGACCTGCGAGTGCATCTCTCCGGTACACGGTGCACATATGTGTATCGCCGTGTACCGGCGACATGCTCTAGCACACGGTCGACTCCCCGGTCCGTTAGGGACCGGCTGACACAGCCGGTCATTAACGGAGATCACCGTTGCCATAGCAACGCAGTTAGCGGTGACGTCACCGCTAACCGCGGCTCCGAGAGCACCGTTGCTATGGTAACGTGTCTGTCAGCGTTACCGCTGTTACCGCTGACAGCCAGCACTGATCACTCACGGAGTGAAGGCTGCACGCTGCTTCCCGATTGTAGTGAGGATGAGGTTCCCCAGCCCCAAGTGATGAGCTGGTGAACCTCATCCTCACTACAATCGTCACTACTACTACACTAGTGAGGATTGTAGTGAGGATGAGGTTCCCCAGCTCATCAAGTGATGAGCTGGGGAACTCATCCTCACTACAATCGTCACTACTACTACACTAGAAAGAAAGAAGACAGAAGAGCAGGATCGTGGAGGGCTGACAGGGGGTAATAAAGATGGAGTCTCTAATGTGTCTGTGTATTTATTTCTATTAAAGTATTTTTTCTCTGTGTGGTGTTTTTTTTTAACCCTTTATTGGAGATTCTTAATGGCCGGGTCAAACGTGCCTGACATTAAGAATCTCTGGCTTAATACTGGCTAGTAAAACAAAGCCAGTATTAACTCATGATTACCCAACAAGCCCCCCGGCTCCAGGGCTGTTGGAAGAGTTGGATACAGCGCCAGATGATGGTGCTTCTATGAGAGCGCCATTTTCTGAGACGGCTGCGGACTGAAATCCGCAGCAGAGACGCCCAGAAACCTCGGGCTAACCTGTGCTGCGGATCCCAATCCCCAGCTGCCTAGTTGTACCCGGCTGGACACAAAAATGGGGCAAAGCCCACGTCATTTGTTTTTTAATTATTTCATGAAATAAGTGAAATAATTAAAAAAAAACGGTCTTCCCTATATTTTTGGTTCCCAGCCGGGTACAAATAGGCAACTGGGGGTTGGAGGCAGCCCGTGGCTGCCTGCTGTACCTGGCTAGCATACAAAAATATGGCGAAGCCCACGGCATTTTTTTGGTGGGCAAAAAAATTCTGCATACAGTCCTGGATGGAGTATGCTGAGCCTTGTAGTTCTGCAGCTGCTGTCTGCTCTTCTGCATACAGACAGACAGCAGCTGCAGAACTACAAGGCTCAGCATACTCCATCCAGGACTGTATGCAGAAGTTTTTTGCCCCCTGAAAAAATTATGTGGGCTTCGCCATATTTTTGTATGCTAGCCAGGTACAGCAGGCAGGTACGGCTGCCCCCAACCCCCAGTTGCCTATTTGTACCCGGCTGGGAACCAAAAATAAAGGGAAGCCCTTTTTTTATTATTTCATGAATTTTATGAAATAATTAGAAAACAAATGACGTAGGCTTCGCCCCATTTTTGTGTCCAGCCAGGTACAACTAGGCAGCTGGAGATTGGAATCCGCAGCACAGGTTGGCCTGAGCTTTCTGGGCCCCACTGCTGCGAATTGCAGTCTGCAGCCGCCTCAGAAAATGGCATTTTCACAGAAGCGCCATCTTCTGGCGCTGTATCCAACTCTTCCAGCACCTGCCTGCTATACCTGGCTAGCATACAAAAATATGGCGAAGCTCACGTCCTTTTTTTGTAGTTTTTTGGCAAAAAAAATAAAAAATGCTTCCCTGGATTTTCCATTGCCAGTGAAGGTAACACCAAGCAGTGGGGGTTAGCAGCCAGTAGCTGCTTGGATTACCCTTAGCTAGCAATACAAAAAATGCAGCGGGAGCCCATATATATTTTTTTTTAATTATTTATTTAAATAACTAAAAATAAAATGGGCTTCCCTGTATTTTGATTGCTGGACATCACAGTGCTGTAAAAATAAATCTTTAAAAAAATGACGTAGCGCTCCGCGGTATTTTTGATTCTCAGCGCAGATAAAGCAGACAGCTATGGGTTGCCACCCCCATCTGCCTGCCTTTACCTTGGTTGGCAATCAAAATACAGGGAAGCCCATTAATTTTTTCTATTTAAAAAATAGTTAAAAAAAAAAATGACGTTGGGTCCCCCCATTTTTGATAGCCAGCTAGGGTAAAGCAGACGGCTGTAGCCTGAAAACCACAGCTGGCAGCTTTACCGTGGTTGGGGATCCAATGTGGAGGTCCCCTCAGGCTCTTTTTTATAATTATTTTATAAATATTAATAATTACACAATAAAAGTAGGGTCCCCCCCAAATTGGATCACCAGCCAAGGTAAAGCGGACAGCTGTGGTCTGGTATTCTCAGGGTGGGAAGGTCCATAGTTATTGGGCCTTCACAGCCTAAAAATAGCAGGCCGCAGGCACCCCAGACGTGGCGCATCCACTAGATGCGCCAATCCTGGCGCTTCACCCCAGCTCATCCCGTGCCCTGGTGCAGTGGCAAACGGGGTAATAAATCGGGTTGATACTAGCTGTAAAGTAACCTGAGATCAAGCCCAGCAGTTTGTGATGTCATGGCGTCTATTAGATACCCAACATCATAAACTGTCAGTACTAACAAAAAAAAAAAAATCGACAAAAGAAATGTATTTGAAAAAACAGTCCCCAAAACATTTCCTCTTTCACCAATTTATTGTAAGAAAAAAAATAAAGGGGTCCCACGACGACTCTGGACCGTCTAGAATATGGGGGGGAGACACTCAGGGAACGTATCCCCCATTTTCTAGGAGTGCGGACCCTTCATGTGAGGAGTGTGGGTGCAATGAATCTGCAGTCACTCTCCCCGGGTCCACAGCAGCAGAGTCCATGTCGTAATTGTTGCTACCAAAGCTGCAATGCCCTGCTCATGAGGTAAGGGCATGCCTAATCAGGAGAACTACTGTAGAGGAAGCTCTGCTCACTGGTATATAGGTGCTCAGAGGTAATAATAGATAAAATTAGTGAGTAACCTCGGCACTCTAAATCTCCCAGACTAAGTCAGTAAGTCACAACGGATAGTAATGCAAAATCACTCTTTATTGGTCCGTATTAAGAAAAATTTTTTTTTCATAAGCATATATGTTTTAGTCCAAAACAAGTTACAAATGACGTAGCAGCAAAAAAATTGCAACACAGCAAGAAATGAAACACATGATACAAATGTCATAATACAGTACAAGGACAATATAGTAATGACAAATATGGGGTCAGAGTAGGCTTAGACAGCTCTGGTACGAAAGAGATGTCAATCATAAAGTAACATGTGCAGTAGGTGTAGAGCTACAGTATGCATGGCAGAGCTAATGGGCAGACCGACCATAGAAAAAGAACGGAGAAAAAGTGGAGAAAAAAATGGAGAAAAAGTGGAGAAAAAGTGGAGAAAAAGTGGAGAAAAAATGGAGAAAAAAATGGAGAAAAAGTGGAGAAAAAGTGGAGAAAAAATGGAGAAAAAGTGAAGAAAAAGTGGAAAAAAAAGTGGAGAATAAGTGGAGAAAAAATGGAGAATAAGTGGAGAAAAAATGGAGAAAAAAATGGAGAAAAAGTGGAGAAAAAGTGGAGAAAAAGTGGAGAAAAAATGGAGAAAAAGTGGAGAAAAAGTGGACAAAAAATGGAGAAAAAAATGGAGAAAAAGTGGAGAAAAAGTGGAGAAAAAATGGAGAAAAAGTGGAGAAAAAGTGGAGAAAAAGTGGAGAAAAAATGGAGAAAAAGTGGAGAAAAAGTGGAGAAAAAGTGGAGAAAAAAATGGAGAAAAAGTGGAGAAAAAGTGGAGAAAAAGTGGAAAAAAAGTGGAAAAAAAGTGGAGAAAAAGTGGAAAAAAAGTGGAAAAAAAAGTGGAGAATAAGTGGAGAAAAAATGGAGAATAAGTGGAGAAAAAATGGAGAAAAAAATGGAGAAAAAGTGGAGAAAAAGGGGAGAAAAAGTGGAGAAAAAATGGAGAAAAAGTGGAGAAAAAGTGGAGAATAAGTGGAGAAAAAGTGGAGAATAAGTGGAGAAAAAGTGGAGAAAAAAATGGAGAAAAAGTGGAGAAAAGTGGAGAAAAAGTGGAGAAAAAGTGGGGAAAAAATGGAGAAAAAGTGGAGACAAAAATGGAGACAAAATGGAGAAAAAGTGGAGAAAATTGGAGAAAAAAATGGAGAAAAAGTGGAGAAAAAGTGGAGAAAAATGGAGAAAAAAATGGAGAAAAAGTGGAGAAAAAGTGGAGAAAAAAATGGAGAAAAAGTGGAGAAAAAGTGGAGAAAAAAATGGAGAAAAAGTGGAGAAAAAGTGGAGAAAAAAATGGAGAAAAAGTGGAGAAAAAGTGGAGAAAATTGGAGAAAAAAATGGAGAAAAAGTGGAGAAAAAGTGGAGAAAAAGTGGAGAAAAAAATGGAGAAAAAGTGGAGAAAAAGTGGACAAAAAATGGAGAAAAAAATGGAGAAAAAGTGGAGAAAAAGTGGAGAAAAAATGGAGAAAAAGTGGAGAAAAAGTGGAGAAAAAGTGGAGAAAAAATGGAGAAAAAGTGGAGAAAAAGTGGAGAAAAAGTGGAGAAAAAAATGGAGAAAAAGTGGAGAAAAAGTGGAGAAAAAGTGGAAAAAAAGTGGAAAAAAAGTGGAGAAAAAGTGGAAAAAAAGTGGAAAAAAAAGTGGAGAATAAGTGGAGAAAAAATGGAGAATAAGTGGAGAAAAAATGGAGAAAAAAATGGAGAAAAAGTGGAGAAAAAGGGGAGAAAAAGTGGAGAAAAAATGGAGAAAAAGTGGAGAAAAAGTGGAGAATAAGTGGAGAAAAAGTGGAGAAAAAAATGGAGAAAAAGTGGAGAAAAGTGGAGAAAAAGTGGAGAAAAAGTGGAGAAAAAATGGAGAAAAAAATGGAGAAAAAGTGGAGAAAAAGTGGAGAAAAAGTGGAGACAAAAATGGAGAAAAAGTGGAGAAAAAAATGGAGAAAAAGTGGAGAAAAAGTGGAGAAAAAGTGGAGAAAATGTGGAGAATAAGTGGAGAAAAAGTGGGGAAAAAATGGAGAAAAAGTGGAGACAAAAATGGAGACAAAAATGGAGAAAAAGTGGAGAAAATTGGAGAAAAAAATGGAGAAAAAGTGGAGAAAAAGTGGAGAAAAAAATGGAGAAAAAGTGGAGAAAAAAATGGAGAAAAAGTGGAGAAAAAGTGGAGAAAAAAATGGAGAAAAAGTGGAGAAAAAGTGGAGAAAAAAATGGAGAAAAAGTGGAGAAAAAGTGGAGAAAAAGTGGAGAAAAAAATGGAGAAAAAGTGGAGAAAAAGTGCAGAAAAAGTGGAGAAAAAAATGGAGAAAAAGTGGAGAAAAAGTGGAGAAAAAGTGGAGAAAAAGTGGAGAAAAAGTGGAGAAAAAATGGAGAAAAGGTGGAGAAAAAGTGGAGAAAAAAGTGGAGAAAAAATGGAGAAAAAAATGGAGAAAAAGTGGAGAAAAAGTGGAGAAAAAAATGGAGAAAAAGTGGAGAAAAAGTGGAGAAAAAGTGGAGAAAAAGTGGAGAAAAAAATGTAGAAAAAGTGGAGAAAAAATGTAGAAAAAGTGGAGAAAAAATGGAGAAAAAGTGGAGCACCCTTTGGTGCCTTTCATGTGGCACTAAGGGGTGCTTAGCTTTGTATTTAGCCAAAAAAATGAAAAAAAAAATGACGTAGGGTTCCCCCTAGTTTTGTAGCCAGCTAGGGTAAAGCAGACGGCTGCAGCCTGCAGACCACAGCTGGCAATCTTACCTTGGCTGGTAATCCAAAACTGAGGGCACCCCACGCTCTTATTTTAAATTAAATAAATAATTAAAAAAAAAAACACGTAGGGGTCCCCCAAAATTGGATCACCAGCCAAGGTAAAGCAGACAGCTGGGGCCTGATATTCTCAGACTAGGGAGGTCCATGGTTATTGGACTCTCCCCAGCCTAAAAATAGCAGGCCGGAGCCGCCCCAGAAGTGGCGCATCCATTAGATGCGCCAATCCTGGTGCTTCGCCCCAGCTCATCCCGCGCCCTGGTGCGGTGGCAAACGGGGTAATATATGGGGTTAATACCAGATGTGTAATGTCACCTGGCATCAAGCCCTGGGGTTGGTGAGGTCAGGCGTCTATCAGATACCCGACATCACCAACCCAGTCAGTAATAAAAAAAAAAAGACGACAAACACATTTTTATTTGAAAAAACACTCCCCAAAACATTCCCTCTTTAACCAATTTATTAAAATGAAAAACAAATCCAGGTCTGGTGTAATCCAAGGGGTTGCCATGACGATCCACACTGTCCCAGTAAATGAAGAGCAGGATGTTCCTCATTGGCTGGGAGAGCAGTGCAGTGACCTGAGCTAACATCAATGGGTCAGCCCAGGTCACTGCAGGGGATGACAAGTGCTGCTGTCAGCGAGGTACATTACCTGCGCTGATCTCCAGCACACTGACAGCCCCTGTCACTGAGTTCAATGACCGCCGCCTTCACACCAAGTATCGCGAGAGGCCCGTGACGTCACCGCTAGTCAGTCTCGGGTCGGAAGCGAGAGAAGGTGATGTGACAAGCGGCGGCCATGGAGGACAGTGACAGCGCTGAGGTCGGGATGGCGGGACTTCATCACCGCAGGTAAGCCGAGCGGGACCATGTGTGTGTGTGTGTGTGTGTGTGTGTGTGTGTACGTGTGTACAATACATGCCGCGGGCAGGAGGGGGCGAAGCGAGCTGAGCGGGGAAGTGTGGGCTTCCTGCACGTAACTAGGATAAACATCGGGTTACTAACCAAAGCGCTTTGGTTGGATACCCGATGTTTATCTTGGTTACCAGCTTCTGGCAGGCTGCCAGCGATGGCTCCTGCACACTGTAGCTGTAAAAAGCCCTGCTTTTTGCTGCTAGAACCGTTCTCGAACGTATCTAGAACTATCGAGCTTTTGCAAAAAGCTCGAGTTCTAGTTCGATCTCGAACAGCCCCCCAAATCACTCGAGCCTAGAACTGGAGAACCTCGAACCTAGAACCGCGCTCAACTCTAGTGTGGAGTGCGTGTGTGTGTTTTGGGGGGAGGTATGTTTTGTGCAGTGTGTGTGTTGCGCGGTATGTGCGTATATTTGTGTATGCCGCGGTGTTTGTGTGTTGGGTGTTGTGTGTGTGTGAGGCGTTGTCTGTGTGTGAATTTCTGTGTAGGGCGGTGTTTGTGGTTCCCAGTGTGTGTGGTGTGTTGTGCGGTGCGCGTGTGGCGCTGTGTGTGTGTTTTGGGGGGAGGTGTGCACTCCCATCGTGCTCCATCCTCCATGCTGCGCACCCCCCATCGTGCTCCATCCCCCATGCTGCGCACCCCCCATCGTACTCCATCCCCCATGCTGCACACCCCCATCGTGCTCCATCCCCAATGCTGCGCACTCCCCATCGTGCTCCATCCCCCATGCTGCGCACCCCCATTGTGCTCCATCCCCCATGCTGCGCACCCCCCATCATGCTCCATCCCCCATGCTGCGCACCCCCCATCATGCTCCATCCCCCATGCTGCGCACCCCCCATAATGCTCTATCCCCCATGCTGTGCACACCCCCATCATGCTCCATCCCCCATGCTGTGCACCCCCCATCGTGCTCCATCCCCCATGTTGTGCACCCCCCATCGTGCTCCATCCCCCATGCTGCGCACTCCCCATCGTGCTCCATCCCCCATGCTGCGCACTCCCCATCGTGCTCCATCCCCCATGCTGCGCACCCCCCATCGTGCTCCATCCCCCATGCTGCACACCCCCCATCGTGCTCCATCCCCCATGCTGCGCACCCCCCATCGTGCTCCATCCCCCATGCTGCGCACCCCCCATCGTTCTCCATCCCCCATGCTACGCACTCCCCATCGTGCTCCACAGTCACACATCAGACAGTATACACGCACACATCTGATCGCATACACTCACACCCCATTTCTCCCTGTGCCCTCCGGTGGGCGGTCCAAGCAGCTATGCTGCACGCCGTGCTCCTCTGCCTTCTGCCGACACTCACACATCCGATCGCATACACGCACACATCCGATCGTATACACGCACACACACACACTGCCGGTTTCGCACATATGCGCTCACACACTCACAACATCCGGAGATACCACATGCTTCCGGCCATGTGATCCTCCGGCAGGTCCTGGAAGGTCACTGCACGCACAGTATCGCCGCCGAGAAGTAAGCGATATCACTGGATGTTGTCAATGTGTGGATGCGATCTGATGTGTGTGTGTCTGTTCTTATGTGTGTGCGTGTGTGCCTGTTCCGCCGCTGCAGGACCTTGATGCGCTCACCTGCTCCCGGTCGGCATCTGGTGAGTATGACTGCGGGGTGTTCTTTCTTCTGTCTTCTCTATTCTGGGGGTGCCCGCTGCCTATAATGAAGTGTCCTGCAGTGTCTTTAACTCTTTCACCGCTGCATGACACTTCATTATTGACCGCAGCGTATGCTGGCTCCCTGCACATGTGTACCGGGAGCCGGTGTTCGCTGGTAACCATGATACACATCGGGTAACTAAGGGAAGCGCTTCCTATAGTTACGCAATGTGTATCATGGTTACCAGCGTACACCGGCTCCGTCACGATCCCAGCATAGCAAGGTTATGTCCGCCGGGGGTGGGGCCGAGCGTGACAACGTGTGGCGGGGGCGAGCGGGCGAGGCGTCAGCATATGCCGGCTACCTGCACATGTGTACCGGGAGCCGGTGTACGCGGAGGGCCGAGGCGAGTGGCCAATCCGTGGGGGGGGCGAGGCCAGGCCAGGCCGAGCCCAGCGGCCAATCCGACAGTTGTCACGCTAACGACACTGTCACGGTGACACTGTCACGGTGACACAATTTTGGAGCAAGACAGACAGACACAGAATAAGGCAATTATATATATAAACTAGAAGGTGGCCCGATTCTACGCATCGGGTATTCTAGAATTTACGTATTGTGTAGTTCATGTATGATTTTTGTTATAGATATAGATATATATATATATATATATATATATATATAGATGTTGTTGTGTGTAGTTACCAAGTGTTTGTGTAGGGCGCTGTACATGTTCTGGGTGTTGTCTGGGTGTGGCGGGGGGTGAGAGCGGTGTTGTATGTGTGTTGCGTTGTTTGTGGAGCGCTGTGTGTCTGTCGCGTTGTGTGTGTGTGTGTTGCGTGGTTTGTGTGGGTGTGGTGTGTTTTGGGGGGAGGTATGTTTTGTGCAATGTGTGTGTTGTGCGGTATGTGCGTATATTTATGTATGCCGCGGTGTTTGTGTGTTGGGTGTTGTGTGTGTGCAGCGTTGTCTGTGTGTGTGGGTGTCTGTGTATGGCGGTGTTTGTGGTTCCCTGTGTGTGTGTGTGTGTGTGTGTGTTGGGGGGAGGTGTGCACCTCCCATCGTCCTCCATCCCCCATGCTGCACACCCCCCATCATACCCCATCCCCTATGCTGCGCATTCCCCATCGTGCTCCATCCCCCATGCTGCACACCCCCCATCGTGCTCCATCCCCCATGCTGCGCACTCCCCATCGTGCTCCATCCTCCATGCTGCGCACTCCCCATCATGCTCCATCCCCCATGCTGCGCACCCCCCATCGTGCTACATCCCCCATGCTGCGCACCCCCCATCGTGCTATATCCCCCATGCTGCGCACTCCCCATCGTGCTACATGCCCCATGCTGCGCACTCCCCATCGTGCTACATCCCCCATGCTGTGCACCCCCCATCGTGCTACATCCCTCATCGTGCTACATCCCCCATCGTGCTACATCCCCCATGCTGCGCACTCCCCATCGTGCTACATCCCCCATGCTGCGCACCCGCCATCGTGCTCCATCCGCCATGCTGCGCACTCCCCATCGTGCTACATCCGCCATGCTGCGCACTCCCCATCGTGCTACATCCCCCATGCTGCGCACTCCCCATCGTGCTACATCCCCCATGCTGCGCACTCCCCATCGTGCTACATACCCCATGCTGCGCACTCCCCATCGTGCTACATCCCCCATGCTGCGCACCCCCCATCGTGCTACATCCCCCATCGTGCTACATCCCCCATGCTGCGCACTCCCCATCGTGCTACATCCCCCATGCTGCGCACCCGCCATCGTGCTCCATCCGCCATGCTGCGCACTCCCCATCGTGTTACATCCCCCATGCTGCGCACCTCCCCATCGTGCTACATCCCCCATGCTGCGCACTCCCCATCGTGCTACATCCCCCATGCTGCGCACTCCCCATCGTGCTACATCCCCCATGCTGCGCACTCCCCATCGTGCTACATCCCCCATGCTGCACACTCCCCATCGTGCTACATCCCCCGTGCTGCGCACTCCCCGTCGTGCTACATCCCCCATGCTGCGCACTCCCCATCGTGCTACATCCCCCATGCTGCGCACTCCCCATCGTGCTACATCCCCCATGCTGCGCACCCCATCGTGCTACATCCCCCATGCTGCGCACCCCCCATCGTGCTACATCCCCCATGCTATAATAGTTCTCCTATTATACTCAGAGAGGAGTATAATAGGAGGACTGTAATAGGAGGAGTAGTCCTAGGGGGAGAGGAGTATAATGCCGGTTCCCTGCACATGTGTACCGGGAGCCGGTGTACACTGGTAACTATGATACACATCGGGTAACTAAGGGACCTTAGTTACCCGATGTGTATAATGGTTACCAGCGTTCACGGCCTCCATCAAGATCCCAGCATCGCAAGGTTATGTCTAGCGCTGCTGGGATCCTGACGGAGCCGGTGTACACTGGTAACTATGATACACATCGGGTAACCAAGGGACCTTAGTTACCCGATGTGTATAATGGTTACCAGCGTTCACGCGCTCCGTCAAGATCCCAGCATCGCAAGGTTATGTCTGGCGCTACTGGGATCGTGACGGAGCCGGTGTAGAAGCAAGCGATATCCCAGGATGTTGTGAGTGTGTGGATGTGATGTGTGAGGTGTGTGTGAGAGTGAGTGTGATCTGATGTGTGTGTGTGTACTCACCTGGGAGTCGGAGCTCCGTGTCAGTTGGGCCAGAGCGAGCGTGCATTGCGTGAGGGGGGCGGGGCCTGCAGAGAGCCGGGGCGAGAGGCCAATCCGTGTGGGGGGGCGGGGCCATGGCGAGCCCAGCGGCCAATCAGCTTTGTGTCACCGTAAGGACACAATTTTGGAGCATGACAGACAGACAGACAGACAGAATAAGGCAATTATATATATAGATTATGGTAATTCACCTCCTGAACTCAGGACTTCCGCAAGCAATTCTTAGGGTTTTTCATTAATGCAGAGATATGAAGAACATAGGATTAAAAATGCTAAATTAAAATTAAAACTTAAAACTCAAAATAATTGCACAGACAAATAGATTGGATAAACCAGGCCACGTTGCTTTAATAAGAGTATAATACATAAATCACATCCATGACCATTAAATACACCAATATTAACTCATTAAATAAATTATGATAGAAAAAGTGACTCAGTCCTTAATTTACGAATAGTGTAATAGTTCATTAGCTTAAACTGCTGGTGTTGCCTCCTTCTATCAAGGAATGGGACACTCCTAAACAGAAAAAAGGGGAGGCTGGGTGGGATCCTCAGACCCCCCCCCCAGGTAAATTGATGCCATGTCTCCAAACCTGAGAGGTATAAATAGATGCTCTGTACACGCCTCCCCCGCTGATCTACCAATCCTAGGGTCCTAAACATATCTCCAAGTGCCAATTTCTGCCCAGATACGAACCATCCAACCAGAAAGATCCACATCAGCATTAACCCTTGAAGGTCAAACAAAAACATGTATTAGAAATATATTCTCACAGGATTTATAATATCACCAACTATTCAAAGCATTATAATCCCATGTACCCACTCAGCTCATGGCCTGTGTGTTACCAGAGGGGAAAGACAAGAAAATGTACAGGAAATAAATTGTGATTCCTGTATCAGATTTTTTTATCATGCTAGGAACCAGTCTTTCATTTTACATTTATATTAGACTAGAAGGTGGCCCGATTCTAACGCATCGGGTATTCTAGAATTTATTGTGTAGTTACTGTATGATTTTTGTTATATATATAGATCTTGTCTGTAGTTGCCAAGTATTTGTGTAGGGGCTGTAAATGTTCTGGGTGTTGTCTGGGTGCGGGTGTGTGAGAGCAGTGTTGTTTGTGTGTTGCGTTGTGTGTGTTGCATTGTTTGTAGAGCGCTGTGTCTGCAGCGTTGTGTGTGTGTGTGTGTGTGTGGTGCTGTGTGTTGCGTTGTGTGTGTTGTGTTGTTTGTGGAGCGCTGTGTGTCTGCAGCATTGTGTGTGTGTGTGGTGCTGTATGTGTTGCACGGTTTGTGTGGGTGTGTGTGTGTGTTGGGGGGAGGTATGTTTTGTGCAGTGTGTGTATGTTGGAGGAGTAGTCCTGGAGGGAGAGGAGTATAATAGTAGGAATAGTCCTGGGGGGAGAGGAGGATAATAGGAGGAATAGTCCTGGGGGGGAGAGGAGGACAATAGGAGGAATAGTCCTGTGGGAGAGGAGTATAATAGGGGGAGTAGTCCTGGGGGAGTGGAGTATAATAGGAGTAGTCCTGTGGGGAGAGGAGTATAACAGGAGGAGTAGTCCTGGGGGAGAGGAGTATAATAGGGGGAGTAGTCCTGGGGGAGTGGAGTATAATAAGAGTAGTCCTGTGGGGAGAGGAGTATAATAGGAGGAGTAGTCCTGTGGGGAGAAGAGTATAATAGGAGGAGTAGTCCTGTGGGGAGAAGAGTATAATAGGAGGAGTAGTCCTGGGGGAGAGGAGTATAATAGGAGGAGTAGTCCTGTGGAGAGAGGAGGATAATAGGAGGAGTAGTCCTGGGGGGAGAGGAGGATAATAGGAGGAGTAGTCCTGGGGGAGAGGAGTATAATAGGAGGAGTAGTCCTGGGGGAGAGGAGTATAATAGGAGGAGTAGTCCTGTGGGGAGAGGAGTCTAATAGGAGGAGTAGTCCTGGGGGTGAGGAGTCTAATAGGAGGAGTAGTCCTGGGGGGGAGGAGTCTAATAGGAGGAGTATTCCTGGGGGGGAGAAGAATAATAGGAGGAGTAGTCCTGGGGGAGAGGAGGATATTAGGAGGAGTAGTCCTGGGGAGAAAGGAGGATAATAGGAGGACTAGTCCTGGGGGGAGAGGAGGATAATAGGTGGAGTAGTCCTGGGGGGAGAGGAGGATAATAGGAGGAGTCATCCTGGGGGTGAGGAGTCTAATAGGAGGAGTAGTCCTGGGGGGAGAGGAGTCTAATAGGAGGAGTATTCCTGGGGGGAGAGGAGGATAATAGGAGTAGTCATCCTGGGGGTGAGGAGTCTAATAACAGGAGTAGTCCTGGGGGGAGAGGAGTCTAATAGGAGGAGTATTCCTGGGGGAAGAGAAGAATAATAGGAGTAGTAGTCCTGGGGGAGAGGAGGATAATAGGAGGAGTAGTCCTGTGGGGAGAGCAGGATAATAGGAGGAGTAGTCCTGGGGAGAAAGGAGGATAATAGGAGGAGTAGTCCTGGGGTGAGAGTAGTATAATAGAAGTAGTCCTGGGGGGAGAGGAGTATAATAGGAGGAGTAGTCCTGGGGGGAGAGCAGGATAATAGGAGGAGTAGTCCTGGGGGAAGAGGATGATAAAATGAGGAATAGTCCTGGGGGGAGAGGAGGATAATAGGAGTAGTAGTCCTGGGGGAGAGGAGGATAATAGGAGGAGTAGTCCTGGAGGTGAGGAGTCTAATAGGAGGAATAGTCCTGGGGGAAGAGGAGTCTAATAGGAGGAGTATTCCTGGGGGGGAGCAGAATAATAGGAGGAGTAGTCCTGGGGGAGAGGAGGATAATAGGAGGAGTAGTCCTGGGGTGAGAGGAGTATAATAGAAGTAGTCCTGGGGGGAGAGGAGTATAATAGGAGGAGTAGTCCTGGGGGGAGAGCAGGATAATAGGAGGAGTAGTCCTGGGGAGAAAGGAGGATAATAGGAGGAGTAGTCCTGGGGGGAGAGGAGGATAATAGGTGGAGTAGTCCTGGGGGGAGAGGAGGATAATAGGAGGAGTAGTCCTGGGGGTGAGGAGTCTATTAGGAGGAGTAGTCCTGGGGGAAGAGGAGTCTAATAGAAGGAGTATTCCTGGGGGGGGGGAGAGGATAATAGCAGTAGTCGTCCTGGGGGTGAGGAGTCTAATAGGAGGAGTAGTCCTAGGGGGAGAGGAGTCTAATAGGAGGAGTAGTCCTGGGGTGAGAGGAGGATAATAGGAGGAGTAGTTCTGGGGGGAGAGGAGGATAATAGGAGGAGTAGTCCTGTGGGGAGAGCAGGATAATAGGAGGAATAGTCCTGGAGAAAAAGGAGGATAATAGGAGGAGTAGTCCTGGGGGGAGAGGAGGATAATAATAGGAGGAGTCCTGGGGGGAGAGGAGGATAATAGGAGGAGTAGTCCTGGGGGAGAGGAGTATTATAGGAGGAGTAGTCCTAAAGGTGAGGAGTATAATAGGAGGAGTAGTCCTGAAGGTGAGGAGTATAATAGGAGGAGTAGTCCTGGAGGTGAGGAGTATAATAGGAGGAGTAGTCCTGGAGGTGAGGAGTATAATAGGAGGAGTAGACCTGGGGGGAGAGGAGGATAATAGGAGGAGTAGTCCTGGGGGTGAGGAGTATAATAGGAAGTGTAGTCCTGGAGTGAAAGGAGGATAATAGGAGTAGTCCTGGAGGTAATTAGTATAATAGGAGGAGTAGTCCTGGGGAGAGAGGAGGATAATAGAAGTAGTCCTGGGGAAGGGGAGTATAATAGGAGGAGTAGTCCTGGAGGAGAGGTGTCTTATAGGAGGAGTAGTCCTGGAGGAGAGGTGTCTTATAGGTGGTGTAGTCCTGGGGGGAGGTGTATAGGTGCCCAATGTGTGTGGGGGGCGTGGCCGAGCGGGGCTGACGTGGCCGAGTGGGGAGGTGTGGCCGAGCGTGTGGTGCGCGTGGCCGAATGGGGCAGAGTGGGGGGCGTGGCCGAGGGGGAGGCGTGGCCGAGGGGGAGGCATGGCCATGGTTGGGGGGGTGTAGCCGAGCGTGGGGGCGTGGCCGAGCGGGGCAGAGTGTGGGGGGGGCGTGGCTGAGCGGGGCAGAGTGTGATGGGGTTTGGCCGAGCGGGGCAGCATGTGGGGGGGTGTGGCCGAGGGGGCAGAGTGTGGGGGGCGTGGCCGAGGGGGGGCATAGTGTGGGGGCGTGGCCGAGCGGGGCAGAGGCCGAGCGGGGGGCGTGGCCGAGCGGGAGCGTGGTCGACCGGGGGCGTGGCCAAACGGGGGCAACTATGCAAAGCGGTTTCCAAAGTTACCTGATGTGTATCATTGTTATCAGCGTATGTGTGCCGGGAGTCGGGGTATGCTAGTAAGCATGGTACACATCAGGAAAGTATTCAAAGCGACAGTGCTGGGTCACTTGTTGGTCTCCTGCTGAGCAGCACGCATCAGCGTGTGACAGCGGGAGACCAACGATCTGAATGGGCAGGGAGTCGGCATACGCTGGTAACCATGCTACACAATATTACCCGATGTGTACCATGGTTACCAGCGTACCCCGCCCCCCGCACGCACGAGAGCCCACACCAGCGTACGCCGGCAAACCCAGCAATGCGAGAGTATGTGTAGGCTGGGTTGCCGGCGTACGCTGGTGTGGGCTCCCGGGGGTACAGCACTCACCTGGGAGTCGGGGCTCCCTGTCGGTTCGGGGAATGCGTGCGGGGGACAAGGCCAGGGCGAGCGTGCAATGCGTGAGGGGGGCGGGGCGTGGCCGAGTTGCCAATGCGTGCAGGGGGCCGGGGTGAGAGGCCAATCTGTGTGGGGGGCAGAGCCTTGGTGAGCGGCCAATCCATGTGGGGGGGCGGAGCCGAGGCGAGCGGCCAATGAGACGCTTGTCACGGTAACGACAGAATTTTGGCGCAAGACAGACAGACAGACAGAATAAGGCAATTATATATGTAGATGATGAAATGATAGAATACATAATGTATAGTGATGAGCGAGCATGCTTGTTACTACTCGGTACTCGCACGAGTATCACTGTACTCGGGCTACTCGGCGGGTACCGAGTAATTTTGCAATACTCGTGCTTTACTCGTGGTCTTCATTTCTGCATGTTGGCGCTCTTTTGAGAGCCAGCCCTCATGCAGGGATTGGCTGGCAGACCACTGCAATGCCACAGCCCTGTTAGTTGTGGAATTGCAGTGATTGGCTGGCCTGCACAGCGTGACCGAGCCTTTATACCGGCCGGCGCGCTGTGCTCTGTACACAGCCATCTCATATTCCCTGCTTTCCACGCCCACAGGCGCCTATGATTGGTTGCAGTGAGACACGCCCCCACGCTGAGTGACAGGTGTCACACTGCACCCAATCACAGCAGCCGGTGGGCGGGTCTATACTGTGCAGTAAAATAAATAAATAAATAATTAAAAAAAACGGCGTGCGGTCCCCCCAATTTTAATACCAGCCAGATAAAGCCATACAGCTGAAGGCTGGTATTCTCAGGATGGGGAGCTCCACGTTATGGGGAGCCCCCCACCCTAACAATATCAGTCAGCAGCTGCCCAGAATTGCCGCATACATTATATGCGACAGTTCTGGGGCTGTACCCGGCTCTTCCCGATTTACCCTAGTGCGTTGGCAAATCGGGGTAATAAGGAGTTAATGGCAGCCCATAGCTGCCACTAAATCCTAGATTAATCATGTCAGGCGTCTCCCCGAGATTCCTTCCATGATTAATCTGTAAATTACAGTTAAAAAACACACACACCCGAAAAATCCTTTATTAGAAATAAAAAACACTAACAAAGTCCCTCATTACCAATTTATTAACCCCGACAAACCCTCCATGTCCGGCGTACTCCACGGACTCCGGCGTCGCGTCCAGCTCTGCTGCATGGAAGTGACAGGAGCTGCAGAAGACACCGCCGCTCCGGTCACCTCCACGCAGCTAATGAAGGGAATAGCGCGATCAGCTGCTGTCAGTCAGGTAACTCCCGGCCACCGCTGGATCCAGCGGTGGCCGCGATTAACCTCAGTGACAGCAGCTGATCGCTATACTCACCTCAGTTGGTGCATGGAGCTGACTGGAGCGGCGGTGAGTAGCGCGATCAGCTGAGCTGTCACTGAGGTTACCCGCGGCCACCGCTGCATCCACCGCTGGATCCAGGTAACCTCAGTGACAGCTCAGCTGATCGCTATACTCATCTCATTAGCTGCGTGGAGGTGACCGGAGCGGCGGTGTATTCTGCAGCTCCTGTCACTTCCATGCAGCAGAGCTGGACGCGACGCTGGAGGACTGTGGAGTACGCCGGACATGGAGGGTTTGTCGGGGTTAATAAATTGGTAATGAGGGACTTTGTTAGTGTTTTTTATTTCTAATAAAGGATTTTTCGGGTGTGTGTGTTTTTTAACTGTAATTTACAGATTAATCATGGAAGGAATCTCGGGGAGACACCTGACATGATTAATCTAGGATTTAGTGGCAGCTATGGGCTGCCATTAACTCCTTATTACCCCGATTTGCCAACGCACTAGGGTAAATCGGGAAGAGCCGGGTACAGCCCCAGAACTGTCGCATCTAATGTATGCGGCAATTCTGGGCGGCTGTTGGCTGATATTGTTAGGCTGGGGGGCTCCCCATAACGTGGAGCTCCCCATCCTGAGAATACCAGCCTTCAGCCGTATGGCTTTATCTGGCTGGTATTAAAATTGGGGGGGGGACCGCACGCCGTTTTTTTTAATTATTTAATTATTTATTTCACTGCACAGTATACACACACCGGCTGCTGTGATTGGGTGCAGTGAGACAGCTGTCACTCAGTGTGGGAGCGTGTCTCACTGCAACCAATCATAGGCGCCGAAAAGCAGGACAGCAGGGAATAGGAGATTGATTAATGAGCGGCCGGCTTTTTCAAAAGAGGAAAAGCCACCGGAGTTTGAACAGCTGTGCAGCGCCGCGGCAGTGATCGGGGAACGGTAAGTAAGAGAGAGGGGGGGGAACTGACCGACAGACTGTGAGAGGGGGACAGACAAGACAGAGAGAGACCGACCGACGGGAGATAGAATAAAAAAAAAAAAATGACCGACATCGCTAGTAAAAAGCACAAAACGTGCGTTTTGGACATCGGAGTGCCACACAAGGTTTTCATGTAAAATCTTTCATGTATTAATCTCAAAAAGTAACATACACCAGCTCTATCTCACTATTGGGTATGTGCCCTTAACATTTCCGCCATGAAAATTCATTTTGGTGTCATTTTGGAAGGTTTTCTGGTGAGTCCGTAAAAATGGCGTAAAACTTGGACAAAATTGTTCACAGCTGTGACTTTTGAGTGATAAATGCTTCAAGGGGTCTTCCCCATGCTGATGCCATGTCATTTGAGCACTCTTCTGAGACTTTTGTGACATTTTTAGGGTTTCTACATGCTGCCGGGGGGTCATTTCACAAAAATACTCGGGTCTCCCATAGGATAACATTGGGCTCGGTGCTCGGGCCGAGTACACGAGTATCTTGGGAGGCTCGGCCCGAGCTTCGAGCACCCGAGCTTTTTAGTACTCGCTCATCACTAATAATGTACATTATGACATATTCATGTATTAGTAGCAAGGTAGCCAGTAATTATGTATCTTCTGCTAGTGTGGAGAATTCCTATTCTGGAGGACTTCAATGTACTGTTGAATCATGGTCAATGACAGCGTGTGCCTTATTTAAAAAAGCCTATTCTGTACTCATTAATATCATTATATATATTAGCACCATCTAATATACAACCCCTGTCAAAAAATATGGACTCACCTGGCTCTGAGGAGGTTCACTCAGTGATTTACTTTTGTTTAAAAAAAGCAGATCAAAGACATGGCACCAAACTAAAGTCATTTCAAATGGCAACTTTCTGGCTTTAAGAAACACTAAACAATATAATAAAAACATAATGTGCTAGCCAGTAACTGTTACTTTTTAAAACCAAACAGGGAGAAAAATTGTGGAATCACTCAATTCTGAGGTAAAAATTATGGAATCATGAAAAACAAACAGAAAAACACTCCATTACATCACTAGTATTTTGTTGCACCACCTCTGGCTTCTGTAACAGCTTACAGTCTCTGAGGCATGGACTTAATGAGTGACAAACAGTACTCTTCATCAATCTGGCTCCAACTTTCTCTGATTGCTGATGCCAGATCAGCTTTGCATGTTGGAGCCTTGTCACGGACCAATTTCTTCAACTTCCACCAAAGATTTTAAATTGGATTGAGATCCGGACGATTTACATCCTCAGAGCTGGGTGAGTCCATAATTTTTACCAGTGGTTGTATAAAGCTGAGTGCATGTACAGTACAGAAATATTAAACTGGATACTAACAAACTGTAGACCCACAGACGGTATATAGTAAGTAGCAAAATAGGGTCAAGGAGATATGTAAAAATCCAAAGGTTGGAACAAAGACTCCTAAAACTTAACTTTTAATAATGTAAAAGTTAAACGTGACAAAAGTCACATAAAAAACGTGAACATAAAAGTTAACATGTATGTTGTGTCACACCAGAGGACAACAGGTCCCAGCATACATGTACAGCACAATAGACAAACAATCCTTGTGAATAGCAGTATTCACAACAATATCAAGATCCCGTACTCACCACCCCCCAAAAAGGGAAAAAACGGGATTTTTTACAAAAAGGTGAGACCTAATATTTACCAGTTCAAGCCACCGAACATCATTTAGAAGTTATGCATTGTGTTGAGCCACCCCCCTAGTGTTCCAGTTCAATTTGGTTCGTCGAACGGCGGCTCAGTTCGACGAACGTTCGACGAACACCTTCGAAACCCATTGAAGACAATAGGAGGCAAACACAAACACATACAAACACATATAAAACACCTTCTAAGGTGTCCAAAAGGTGACAAACAACTCACAAGACACCACAAACACATAGAAAGTGACAAGTATGTGACGCCCTGGCAAAACCAGGTAGTCATAGTTAGGCCCCGCATAACACCGTTCCCTCACTAGGAAACACACAGCCAACCAGAAAACCCTAGTCACCCCCCCTTAGGGAAAGATAGACACACCAGTGGGCGTGACCAGGCGGTTGGGTCACGCCCACCCAGGGGTCCAGACAGCCCAGGGCGGGAAAAACAGCAGAAGTGTTCTGAAGTTCAGTTTGGAGAGGGCTGGAGCTCAGTGTAGCTCCAGCAGTGAAGTTCAAGTTGAACAGTACAA
The DNA here is from genome assembly GCF_048569485.1 of Anomaloglossus baeobatrachus. Lineage (NCBI taxonomy): Eukaryota > Metazoa > Chordata > Amphibia > Anura > Aromobatidae > Anomaloglossus > Anomaloglossus baeobatrachus. The sequence continues at coordinate 153,925,291 of NC_134359.1, read as the reverse complement.
GGGTAGGAGCCCTGGTGCCACTGGCTAGGAGGCAGATAGTGGTCTCCATCAGCAGGAGCCAGTAAGACGGCTCGGTGGAACCAAGGTGGACCAGGACAGGGTTGTAGCCTGCCGGTACCGACACGGGGAAACGACCCAGAAACCGGAGCACAAAGGGGGGTACTCGGACCCTGAAGCCAGGACCAGAACCAAGTGGAACTGGTTAATTAACTGATTGAGGCCAGGACTAGAGGTCCTGTCCCACCCAACGTCCTTCATAGAAGATATCAGCTCACCGATTAGGGATAAGAGGTCACCGCCAGGGCCCATAGATCCCACGGGCCAGCGTCTGTGGGCACAGCTCCTCAGGCCACATCCAGCCGGGAGTGGACTCCTGAGTTTCACACTAGGAAAGTCCACTTTACACAAAGCAGTGCAGGAAAAGGATAGAGACCACCAGCCGGGTGGGGGACCTGAACGCGACCGGCCGCGGCACCGACCACCATCACCTTGGTTTACCAGAGACTTGTGTGTTTTACTAACAGTGAGTACACCAACACTCCCTGCGGTCGCTATCCCCTGCACCAAGCCACCGGGTCACGGGGCTACCATCCCTGCCCACGGAGGTGTTAACAACTTGCTGCACAATATCTCCCCCGGGTGCCCCGTAACAGCAGCAGTGGTGTTCCACCTCACCATACACCGTGGGTGGCATCACGAACTTACTACGGCCTAGCCCGTACATCTACGTCCCCCCATTTATTCGGCGTGTCCGCGAGACCCCCAGGTCCGGAGACCCTCAAGCCACTACCCCTGAAGGCCGGGATCTGAGCAGTGCCGCCTGCTGCTGGCACGGGGACGGCACAATTACATATACTCATGCTGAAAGAAAAGAGCTGGACAAGTAAAAGGAGGAGGAGACACATATATAGGCATGTCATGCCCTTCTAAAATCATGTAAAACACAGCAAGGGGACTCCAACCAGAGTCACCCTTTTTTCCAAAAATTGGGCCACAGACACCACTTAAGTGGCATCACTTGTCCCCCAGTTACAAACTTGACATTTTGATTTGCATGAAGCACATTCAAAAATCCACAAGCCTTTACTCTCCCCAGGATGACAAAAGGGTTGAAATATCCTTGCTGATCAATGACTTGTTCATCTTGGAACATTTTTAAACAAAAACAAAAAGGGGACTCCAACCAGAGTCTCCCTTTTTTCCAAAAATTGGGCCACAGACACCACTGAAGTGGCATCAGTTGTCCCCCAGTTGCAAACTTGACATGTTGATTTGCATGAAGCACAATCCAAATCCACAAGCCTTTACTCTTCCCAGGATGACACAGGGGTAGAAAAATCCTTGCGGATCCATGACCTGTTCATCTTGATGAATGTTAGTCTGTCCACATTGTCACTGGACAGACGCGTGCGCTTATCTGTCAGCACACACCCAGCAGCACTGAAGACATGTTCCGAGAGAACACTCGCTGCGGGACACGACAAGATCTCCAAGGCGAAAGTGGCAAGCTCAGGCCATTTTTCCAGATTGGAAGCCCAAAATGAGCAAGGCTCCAGTTGCAGAGTCATGGCATCTATATTCACTTGGAGATACTCCTGTATCATCCTCTCCAGCTGTTGACTATGTGTCAGACTTCTTGTCTCTTGTGAAATTGCAAAGGATGGTCTAAAAAAATCATGAAACGATTCCATAAAATTGCTGTTACCACCAGATACGGTGTTGCTGGTACGTTTTGACTGATGATGACTCGACAGTCCCATGGTTGGCAAGTTACAACTGTAAGATTCACTCTGTGCACCACTGGTGTTTAGTGGAAAAGCCGAGCTAAGATTGCATAACAGCTTCTGCTGATACTCCTGCATACGTGCGTCCCTTTCTATGGCTGGAATTATATTGCCAAATTTTAACTTGTACTGGGGATCTAAAGCGGGCTTTACCAGCTACGATATCGTTATTGAATTATCATCAGGGTCACGTTGTTTGTGACGGACATCCGGCATCATTAACAAGATCACAGCGTGTAACACTTAAGAGCGATCTTGAACGATCGCAAAAGAAGGCAAATCGTTTGCCATGGAGAGGTCATCCTGAAACAAAAAATCGATTTCAGGATGTTAGCGATGTTGTTCCTCGCTCCTGCGGCAGCACACATCGCTATGTGTGACACCGTAGGAGCGAGGAACATCTTCTTACCTGTCTCCATCAGCAATGCCTAAGGAAGGAGGTGGAGGGGATGTTTATGTCGCGCTCATCTCCGCCCCTCTGCTTCTATTGGCCGCCAGCCGCGTGACGTCGCTCTGATGCCGCACGACCCGCCCCCTTAGGAATTAGGCGGTTCGCCAGCCAGAGTGCCGTCGCAGGGCAGGTAAGTCCGTGTGACGGGGGTAAGCGAGGTTGTGCGACACGGGCAGCGATATGCTTGTGTTGCACAACCGACGCGGGCGGGTATGATCGCTTGTGATCTCGCTAGTGAGATCGCAGCGTGTAAAGCCCGCTTAAGAGTGTGGCAACCCAATAGTCAGCATTACTTCTAATTCGGACAATCCGAGAGTCATGTTGTAGGTAGTGCAGCAAGAAGGCGCTCATGTGTCTTGCCCACCCATGCGGACCAAGTCCTTGCTGTGTTTGTGTCGGCGAGGTGATAACCGTGCTTCCTTCCTCTGACATCTCCCCCCAACCTTGAACAACCGAAATTTGATCAAGGTCTCCCTCATCTGCTGAGTCTTCCATGCCCATCACCAGTTCGTCCTCCATTTCTTCCTGGACTCCTGCACCTTCCTCAACAGTTTGGCTGCTACCATGCACCCTAGTTAATCCCTCTCCCCCACCATCCCATGCCTGCCGCCTTGGTGATGTTGACCGTGTGGACCTTGTAGATCTTGGTATCCCTTCCGTATATGAATTCTCCTGTACTTCCTCCTCTTCCTCTTGTCCCACCACCTGACTCCGAATACTGTTTAGAGTGTGCTCCAGTATGTAAATGACTGGAATTGTCATGCTGATAATGGCATTGTCAGCGCTAAACATCTTCGTCGCCATGTCGAAACTGTGCAGAAGGATGCATAGGTCCTTGATCTGAGACCGCTCCATCATCGTGATCTGCCCCACCTCTGCATCTCGTTGGCCCAAGCTATACATCATAACGTATTGCACCAGGGCTCTGCAGTGCTGCCACAGTCGCTGTAACACGTGGAGAGTCGAATTCCAGCATGTCGACACATCACATTTTAGGCGGTGAACTGGCAGGCCGAAAAACTTCCGGAGCGATGCAAGTCGGTCAGCTGTGTCTGAACGGCGGAAGTGAGCAGATAGTGACCGTGCCCTGTGCAGAAGCCCATCTAGGGCGGGATAGTGGGTTAAAAATTGCTGGACAACAAGGTTCAACATGTGAGCCATACAAGGCACATGTGTCACCTTTCCCCGGCGAAGAGCCGCACCCAGGTTTGCAGCATTGTCACACACGGCCTTCCCTGGCTGCAGGTTGAGTGGAGACAACCATTTACTAAACTCTGTCCCCAGAGCTGACCAGAACTCCTCAGCTGTGTGACTCACATTTCCCAGACATTTCAACGTAAAGACCGCCTGATGCCGTTGAACTCTGCTGCCAGCATAGTAAGGAGGTGTACGGGATTCCTTGTGCGCAGTTACAACGTGGGTGGCCTGACCAGACAGGCTTTGGGTGGAGGTGGAGGACCCAGACGAGGTGGAGGAGGCAGAAGCAGTGGAGGAACTTCGACATACAGAGGATTGACGCACAACTCATGGGGACGGCAAGACTTGTACAGCAGACCCTTCTCCATCTCTCAACATAGTTACCCAGTGCCCAGTCAGCGACATGTAACGCCCCTGTCCATGATTACTGGTCCGAGTATCGGTAGTGAAATGCACCCTGTCCCACACAGTGTTCCTCAAGGAAGCAGTGATGTTGTGTGCGACATGCTGGTGTAGCGCAGGCACACCTTTCTTGGAGAAGTAGTGGCGACTGGGCATCTGGTAATGGGGCACTGCGACGGACATAAGGTCTCGAAAATCCTCTGTGTCCACCAGGCGGAAAGGCAGCATTTCTGTAGCCAACAGCTTGCAGAGGTTGAAAGTCAACCTCTTAGCTTTGTCATGGTTCGGAGGAAATGGTCTTTTACTTGTCCACATCTGAGGGACCGAGAGCTGGCTGCTGTGCTGAGACAGCGTTGAGTAGGGTGTCCCTGGAAAACTGCTGGTCTGTGAGGAAAGTGCAGGCAGAGACATAATGTTGCCTTCATCCAAAGTTGGTGCTCTCGATGTCTGAAAGAGCTCAACACCAGCAGCTGTTTCCACTTCCAAAACAACTGATGATCTACCAATCACACTGCCTGTTGCGGTTAAAGAGGTGGAAGGTCTGCGTCGCAAAGCATGTGTGACTGCTGTCCCCACAGTTATAGAGGATGAAAAGCGCGCGGATGCACTTGAAGGGGCAGACAATGGTTGGCCCCCTCCGCTAGGCCGCATTGTAGCACAGTGAGCTTTCCACTGGGACTTATGCTTCATATCCATGTGACGGTTCATGGACAAAGTAGTCAAACTAGTTAGCTTTTGGCCTCTACTTAGAGATTGCCGACATATCTATCAGATGACATGAGTTGGGAGATCCTTTGCGATGTCAAAAAAGGACCAGGCTAGGCAAGGCTTAGAGCCCATGCGACCTGCAGAGTCACCCCGACTTGTGCTCAGAGGCAGAGTTGTGGCTGAGGATGCAGTTGTTGACATGCTTCCAGTACTCCATGTCTGTCCAGGAAGGCACAAGCTAACCTCGTCGTCAGTCGCATCATCCTCCACCGCCTCTGCTTACCTCGAGTGCCTGACTGTGGGTTGACAGTAAGTGGGATCTACAACCTCATCATCACCCTGTGTGTTTGCACTCCCCTCATCATCAGAGCTAACCTCTTCCTGCCCTGACCGAATAGTTGTTGTCATTCCAATCAGGTATCTGAGTCTCATCGTCATCAGCATGGTTCCTCATTGTCTTCACCAAGAGGAGTTATAGTTTGGGAATAAGGGTCTACATTATGCTCAGATCCTTCTTCATCTGGGCCTGAATCTGACTCACAAAGCTTCTGGCCATCACTGCAGATCATTTCCTAGTCTGGACTCACTGTAGCTTTGGAGCAGACCTCTGATTCCCAGGCTATAGTGTGACTGAACAGCTCTGCAGACAACCATCTCTGTTACAACATACTCAGCAGGGCGGGTGGAGACTTGAGAGCTCTTAGAAAGCAAGTGCGATTGGGGTGACAACTCAGAGGACTGGAGTCTTTGGAATGTTGAAGTTGAGGTGGAGGAGAGGCCACTTGATGGAGCACTTGAGATCCATTCAAGCATGTGCGTATTTTGTGCATCATCTACCTTTGGTAGAGTTGGTCATTTTCGTAAAAAAGGGATCACATCAGATTGTCCATGGAAAGTAGTAGACATCTTACTTTTGCTGGAAGATGGCCTTTCTTCAGCAGATGTTAAGGTTGCTTTACCACCTACCCCACGGACACAAACTTTTTTTCCCTTTCCAACATGCCTGTTCCCCTTTCCATCAGCATCTGTCCTTTTGCCACTCATTTTGTTTGTGACCAAATTGGACACTTAAAATGTCGTTGCAAAAATGGAGAGGTGGTGTAGATTGCAGAGGTGGTCTAGCTTTATTGATCATGAAGAAAAAATATCCAGCATCAGATAGACGGAGAAGGTAGAATAAAACTAGAAAATTTATTGAGTCTGTTAAAAACAGGATGCGTTTCGACCTTGCGGTATTAGTCATGGAATGACACATTCCATGACTAAGACCGCAAGGTCGAAACGCGTAGGATAGTCCCGTGTTCTCACTGTGTGTCCCCATGCTTCCTATGTGTGTTGCATCCTGTTTTTAACGGACTCAATACATTTTCTAGTTTTATTCTACCTTCTCCGTCTATCTGATGCTGGGTATGTTTTCTTCATGATCGTGTCTTTCTGCCCAGGCCAGGGCATTCCGTGCATCGGTGGTGGATCCTAAAGTGAAGAGGGGTGAGCTGAACTCATTTGTTTTTTCCTCATTTCTAGCTTTATTGACAGTTGAAGAACCAACACTGATTATAGCAGACAATGAAACTACAGTGCTGGACAAAAGTATTGGCACCCCTGCAATTCTATCAGAGAATACTCAGTTTCTTCTTGAAGATGATTGTAATCACAAATTCTTTGGTATTATTATCTTCCTTTATTTTGCTTGCAATTAAAAAAACAAAAGAGAATGAAACAAAAATTAAATAATTGATCATTTAACACAAAACTTCAAAAATGGGCCAGACAAAAGTATTGGCAGCCTTAGCCTAATACTTGGTTGCTCAACCTTTAGCCAAAATAACTGTGAACAACCGCTTCCGGTAACCATCAATGAGTTTCTTACAATGCTCTGCTGGAATTATAGACCATTCTTCTTTGGCAAACTGCTCCAGGTCCCTTAGATTTGAAGGGTGCCTTCTCCAAACTGCCATTTTGAGATCTCTCCACAGGTGTTCTATGGGATTCAGGTCTGGATTCATTGCTGGCCACTTTAGTAGTCTCCAGTGCTTTCTCTTGTGGCACCCCAGGGTTCTGTTGACACAAATATACCTGTACCTGGGCAGGGAAGGATCTCCACATCAGGTAATCCCACATACAACATTTCCACTCCAAGCCTGGAGGGGGAGCTCTACAAGTCGAGTTCAGGTGAGGTCCCCTTTAAATCCAGGTTTGGAGGCAGAGTCAGAGAGACAGTTGACAGTTGGAGAAAAGGAGACTGTGCGAGCAGAGAGTGAGGGAAGACATCAAAATGGAGAGGGCTGTGCTTAGCCCGTATGAGTAACTGTTTGACCGACTGAGGGATCTAGAAGTGAGGCAAAAGAGGAGTGACCGGAGAGGTGGAGCCAGATCGGTTCATCCCCAAAGGAACAGCGCTGATTATCGGACACCGGCGTCTGAGATTGTGAGGGATCTAATCTGCCCAGCAATAAAGACCGGAGGCCAGGGAGACTGCAGATCTCCTGGCTGCAGCAGCACCTGAAGGCAAAGCCGCTACACAGAGCTTAGGGACCGCAGTGAGTACAGCAGTGCCCCTCAGAGAAGCTCCCGCCGCCTGCCATACAGGTGAAAACAGTGTGAGAGGGACAAGGTATAGCTCCAGGCAGCCTAGGACCAAGGAGAGACACCGCGCAGCAGGGAGGCCTCACAACTCACCTGGTGCAGAGATCCTGAACTGTTCCCAGATTACCCAAAAACTGTAACATGAGAAACTAAACCCCTTTTTAACACCTGCAAGTAAAACCTGGTCAGAGTTAATGAATTGGTGTGACATACTTTATTTCTTCATCTGAGGAGCCATAGGCTGCTGCACTAAAGTGACAGTTGAAAAGGCTGTGAGGAAAAACCGCCATATCGTGTAGAGACTGCTAAAACTGCCCTGGGGATCCTGCTTCACCTACGGGAAGCGTAAACAACTGGCTGCCTATTCATCACCCCAGGGTCTGACCTGCAGCCCCAGTAACCATACTGGAACCGTAGGTGGCGTCACAAAATAGTTTTATTTATTTATTTTTTTTCTTTATTATTTTTTTTATTTTATTTTTTTTTATTTTTATTATTTATTGACTTTCAGCGACCACCAGGGCCACAGAACCGGGCACAGGCCCCCGTGACATAATCCCATTAACCAACACCCGGAACCGAGTACCCCATGGCTCTGGGGCGGGTCAGCTTTTGGCGTCAAGAACAGGATCTGGACAAGGCCCAGTAACCCTGGGTAACGTGTGCCTTGAAAACTGTTTAATAATAACTGAACTTTGCCGCCATTTTGAGCATTTGAAAAATTAACTGCGCCACAGCGAGGATGGAGATGCAAGGCGATGCTGATGCCGCTGGAGCAGCTGCAGCACCTGAAGCTGTAGCCCCGATCATGCCGCTTGCCCTGCCGTATGTCCCGGGGCCAGTATGGTTACCGCAATATGCTGGGGAACCCAATACCCTAGCTGAATTTAGGGAAAAGATATGCAATTTCCTGGATATATACTCTATGACTGGCAAGCAAAAAGTGTCTGTTTTGCTGGGGCAACTAACGGATGCAGCAGAGCGAGAGGTTAAATCCTGGCTGAATACAGATAAAAGGACAATAACCCAGATATTTGCTAATTTAAAAGCTGCTTTTGAAACTCGTACTGTAGCTGAGCTAAAGGTCCAGTCACACTAAACAACTTACCAGCGATCCCAACAACGATAGGGATCGCTGGTAAGTTGCTAGGAGGTTGCTGGTGAGATGTCACACTGCGACGCTCCAGCGATCCCACCAGCAACCTGACCTGGCAGGGATCGCTGGAGCGTCGCTACACGAGTTGCTGGTGAGCTCACCAGCAACCAGTGACCAGCCCCCAGCGCTGCGTGGAAGATGCTGCGCTTGGTAACTAAGGTAAATATCGGGTAACCAACCCGATATTTACCTTGGTTACCAGCGCACACAGCTACACGTGCAGAGAGCAGGGAGCAGCGCACACTGAGCGCTGGCTCCCTGCTCTCCTAGTTACAGCACACATCGGGTTAATTACCCGATGTGTACTGCACCTAAGTGTGCACAGAGCAGGGAGCAGCGCACACTGCTTAGCGCTCCCTGCTCTCCTAGCTACAGCACACATCGGGTTAATTAACCCGATGTGTCCTGCAGCTACATGTGCACAGAGCAGGATCCGGCACTGACAGTGAGAGCGGCGGAGGCTGGTAACAAAGGTAAATATCGGGTAACCAAGGACAGGGCTTCTTGGTTACCTGATGTTTACTGTTGTTACCAGCCTCCGCAGAAGCCGGCTCCTGCTGCCTGCACATTTAGTTGTTGCTGTCTCGCTGTCACACACAGCGATCTGTGCTTCACAGCAGGACAGCAACAACTAAAAAATGGCCCAGGACATTCAGCAACAACCAACGACCTCACAGCAGGGGTCAGGTTGTTGCTGAATGTCACACACAGCGACATCACTAGCAACATCGCTGCTACGTCACAAAAGTTGTTCGTTAGCAGCGATGTTGCTAGCGATGTTGCTTAGTGTGACGGGGCCTTAAGAATGAGGTTTTACAACTGCAAACAAAGACCGCAGGATAACATACGGGATTATGCATTGAACCTTCAGGAGGCGCTGAGGGCTGTAAAGCAGGTAGACCCTGAAAGTGCACGAGAAGAAGATAAAATGTTAATTGAACAGTTTCTTGAGGGGCTACATTCACCAATTCATCAAACACAGCTGCGTCTATGGGTCATGGAGCATCCGAGTGTAGACTTTGTAACTCTGAAGAACCGGGCCATTAGAGCACTGCGAGTCCCTGTGACTACAGACCCCGCACCTCAGCCGCGGCAAGCCATCACCTCTCCCTCAGAGGTGGCGTCCCTTTCCTTAACTCCAGTAGAAATCAATGGACAGACTGTAATACCTGGTGCCTCTGATGACTTGCGTTCCCAGGTACAGCAGCTGACAAAAGATGTGGCCATGCTCCTAAAGGCCATGCAACTCCAGCAGAAACCACAGTCGTCGGAGAGGATCCAGTTGGCTGACAGCCCTGAGGACGTCCCGAGGATGCGAGGAAGGAGGAACCCGCCACCCAGAGGAAGACCCAACGACTGCTACGACTCGTCAGGACAGTGTTACGGGGGGCTGTCTGATAATAAAACCCAAAGGAATATCAGACAGTCAGGGTCCACCATGCAAAGACTCTGCTGCAGACTATGGCAGAGGATAAGGGGTATATAAGTGTGCCACTGTAAATAGTAATAGCACAAGTGCATAGTGCAATACCTCTGTTAAACTCACAAAAGAATATAATTAAAAAATAAAGCAATTCCTCCCTTACTTGGAGGGTATGTGGTACGGTCTCTGTTAATAGTCACAGAGACAAAAGCAGTGAGTGTGAAATGGCACCTACCTAGGTCCGTTCCTCTAGCGGTGCCAGGAGACGGACAGCAGTATAAGCCGCACAAAGCTCCTACCTGCGTTCGCTCCACTAGTATGCGAGGACACGAACCACTAGATATGGCACCTGCCAAGGTCCGCTCCACTAGTGGTGCAAAAGAGACGGACAGCAGCATAAGCCGCACAAAGCTCCTACCTATGTTTGCTCCCCTAGTGTGCGAGGATACGAACAACTGCCAGACGCAGTATAAGGAACGTTACCCTAGCGGCAACGTCCACCTACGAGTAGAATCACAAGGCCCAGCCGGACCATGTGCCTCAGGCACCTGCCTATGTCCGCTCCACTAAGAGGTAAGGATACGGACCGCAGCCGAAGCTGTAAGGTATAAGAACGCTACCCTGCTGGTAGCACTCACCTAGCATAGACAGAGAGATGCCTAGAGGGACGTGCACAGAGCTTCTACTCTCATGCATGAAACAAGAGGACTGAGCGCCGGGCGGCGTGCATCAGGGTCTTATATAGACTCTGTGCCTCATCCAAGATGGAGGACACCAGAGCCAATCCGCTGCCAGAATGAGAACAATGACGTCACGCTGGCCTATCACCGAGCAAAGCGTCACAAGCACATGACCAGCGACCAATCAGCATAGAAGGTGTCAGAGAAATGTGACAACGTGTCACAAGCACATGACCAGCGGCCAATCAGCTTAGGAGGTGTCAGAGACATGTGACCTCGTGTCATTGATTTTGTCACCCGCACATGTGCAATGGCTCCAAGATAGGACTTAGTCTCCAGCGCTTGCACATGTGCAGTAGCAAGAAATCCAAACATAGTCTCCAGTGCTCGCACATGTGCAGTAGCAAGAAATCCAAACATAGTCTCCAGTGCTCGCACATGTGCAGTAGCAAGAAATCCGAACATAGTCTCCAGTGCCACAGCAACCGTAACAGACAGCCTATCTGCCGCCGTTGTAACGAGGCGGGCCACTTTGCCAGGTCATGTAGTTTAAACCAGCGACTCCTGGGGCAGCGGGCTGACCACCAGGAATAAAACAACCAGGCCCATCAAACTGGCGCGATAGATATGTGGGAGGACGACCATTCCTATCTATCGTGCTAGATGGCATTCCCACACTTGCTCTATTGGACACTGGCTCACAGGTGACGACGATCCCGCATATCCTTTACAAAAGATTTTGGGCTGATTCTGAGCTCACTTGCCCAGACCCAGACCTTACTATATATGCTGCTAATGGACAGCCGGTATCACAAGTAGGGTACAAGGAGGTGACGATAAAGGTGGGGAGGGAGGACCTAAAGGGCCAAGGACTTATTGTGGTGGATACTGATTGTCGTGAAAGAAATCCAACAATGATATTAGGTACTAATGTTGTTGAAAATTGTCTAGGAGAAGTTCTTTTCTTGCTCCAGCAGGTTGCAGAAACTGCCAGCATCGGGCAGCAGAGCATCCTACAGAAAGAAATCAAGGCCCTTCTGCCGAGACAACAGGTAGAGTTGTCTAGTGGAGAAATCGGCAGTGTACGGGTAAGCGACCCATTCCCCATTGTGTTACCCCCAAGAAGTGAAGTGATGATTTGGTGTCGGGCAGCAATAGGCCTCAGAGGGCAGGATTACCAGGCAATGGTAGAGCCCATGTACTCAGATAGTAGGCCCACAGTCCTGACAGCCAGGGGGATAGTTGATGTACGCAAAGGGAGGGAACATGTACGAGTTTTAAACTGTGGAGAGGAAGAGGTCAAGCTACCCAGATATGCTACTGTTGCCAAGTTGCTCACTGTCATCAACAACTCAATTCAGGCAGTGGAACCCTTGACCCCGTCTGACCAGGCGGAGGACAACAGCTCCAAGGGACAGCTGGAGGACTGGTGTCAGAAGCTGCATGTTGGCACTGATTCCACCCCTTCTAACCAAAGGCACGGAGTTTATCAGGTAGTGAAGGAATATGAACGGGTCTTTAGTAAGCATCCAATGGACTTTGGGCGGATAAAAGGGGTACACCATCGCATACCCACGGGAGACCATCCACCTATAAAAGAGAGATACAGGCCTATACCACCAGCTCACTATCAGTGTGCTAAAGATATGTTATGGGAAATGAAGGAAGCTGAGGTTATTAGAGATAGTTGTAGCCCCTGGTCAGCCCCACTTGTCCTGGTAAGAAAGAAAGATGGCACAATGAGGATGTGCGTTGACTATAGGCAGATAAACCGCATAACACACAAGGATGCTGCTTACCCGTTGCCCCGCATTGAGGAATCACTTGCTGCACTGAAAGCTGCTAATTTCTTTTCCACCTTAGATCTTACCAGTGGGTATTGGCAGGTTTCCATGGCAGAAGAAGATCGAGAGAAGACCGCATTCACGACGCCGATGGGTCTGTGTGAGTTCAACAGCATGCCGTTTGGACTCTGCAATGCACCCGGCACGTTCCAAAGGCTGATGGAGTGTTGCCTGGGGCACCGAAACTTCGAGACTGTACTGATATATCTTGATGATGTCATTGTGTATTCCAAGATGTATGAGGAACATCTGGAGCACCTGGCGGAGGTGTTTGAAGCATTGTCAAAGTTTGGTATGAAACTAAAGCCTTCAAAATGCCATTTGCTGAAGCCGAAGGTTCAGTATCTTGGGCATGTGGTCAGTGCGGATGGTGTGGCACCAGACCCTGAAAGGGTCACTGCTATCAGAGACTGGCCAAAGCCAATGACCATCAAAGAGGTGCGTCTGTTCTTGGGGCTGGTAGGATACTACAGGAGGTTCATAAAGGACTTCATGAAAATAGCGGCGCCTTTGCAAGATCTCCTGGTAGGCCAGACCAAAAAGGGCAAGACAACCGGCCCTCCGTTTGAATGGGGTGAAAAAGAATTAGACTCCTTCAAGCACATGAAGTGGGCCCTGACCGGTGAGGAAATTCTGGCCTACCCTGATTATAATCTGCCATTCTTGCTGTACACTGATGCCAGTAATGTGAGATTGGGAGCTGTGCTGTCGCAGGTGCAGAATGGCAAAGAACGTGTAATTGCCTTTGCAAGCAGGAAGCTCAGTCCTACTGAGAGAAACCCAGAAAACTACAGTTCGTTCAAGCTGGAATTCCTGGCCTTAGTCTGGGCCGTCACTGAACGATTCAAGCACTACCTGGCGGCTGCGAAGTTTACCATATTTACGGATAACAACCCGCTTACTCACTTGGACTCCGCAAAGCTAGGTGCACTAGAGCAGCGATGGATGGCCCGTTTGTCAAACTATGACTTCACCATCAAATATCGGGCAGGCCGCAAAAACGCCAACGCTGATGCATTGTCAAGAATGCCCCATTTACCAGATGCAGGAGAAGACTCGGATGAGCTAGAAGAGATGGAGCTGCCGGCTTTTCACTGCAACAGTGCATCCCAGTGTAACCAAGGTGTTAAAGGCAAACGCCAAGAGGCCACGCTGAACCCATTACCTTACCACGGGTGGGAGGAAACGCAAGACAGCGATCTGGCTGTTCGCCTAGTTAAAGAGCTAATAACCCAACCAGACTCAAGACTTAGCCCAGATTCCCCACCGGATGCGCAGGCTATGCAGACATTACATCAACCCCCGAACCTATGAGAGGGTGTGGCAAATAGTGGTACCGAAGAGAGATGTTCAGATGGTGCTGGAGGCATACCATGACGGAGCAGGACACTTCGGGTGGAAGAAGCTTGAGGTACTGTTACGCAACAGATTCTATTGGGTTGGCATGAGAACTACCATTGAGAACTGGTGCCGAAACTGTGGCCAATGCAACCTGAGAAGAAAGGATCGTGACAGTCAAAGAGCTCCACTACAACCAATTGTCACCAAGCAGCCGCTGGAACTTGTAGCCTTGGACCATGTGAAATTGACACCCAGTAGATCTGACTATACGTATGCCCTCACTATGGTGGACCACTATTCCCGGTTTCTGGTGGTAGTACCTGTAAAGGACTTGACAGCAAGAACCGCAGTGAGAACCTTTCAAGCCTACTTCTGCAGTAGTACAAAAATGTACAGGAGTGCGTAGAAACAAGCCTAGACCAAATTAGAGAAAGGCAAGAGAAAGATTATAACAAGAATGCACCAGCTGCTCCTTTAATACCTAGAGAAATGGTTCTAAAAAAAAAAATAAGGACCCATAAGCTTGATGACCAGTGGGAAGCAGAACCATACACAGTATTGCCCTCTAAATTTGACAAGAAAATTTGCTTACTCAGCAAGGATAAGGGAAAAACGTCAGCGGCAGTTTCTAGAGACCACCTTAAAAAATGTCCTGAACATTTGAAGCAAAAAGAAGTAATCCCCTGTATACCTCAACCTGAAGAGGAAAAGAAAGAGAAGATGATACGAACAGTACTTGGTGATTTTCCTGAAAGTTGGCCTCAGTACAATGGAGCCATAATTATACCATTATTGACTGGCGCTCAACCAGTAGAAGTCCCAGAAAGACTGGAAGAACCGGTCAACGTTTCAAAAGAACTACCTGTCGCAGTAGAACCAGAGAACCCTGCTATTGGTGAACCTGCCAGTCCTATGGTAAGACTAAGACAACATTCACGCATACCAATATTGCGTAGATCCTCATGCAGACTAGTAGATAGTGCACGCATAGCACCAGCACTAGGTACCAGTACAACGCACCGTCCAGTTGAGACACAGGCATTACGTAGGTCTAGCCGTAGCAACTTTGGTCACCCCCATCCCGTTATGTAGCAGAATATTAAAAAGAAAGTGTAGTAGTTAGTAAAATGTAAAAATATTTTATTTGTTTGTTTATGGCAACTAAGTAAATTTGTAACCGTCAAGCGTGTTGAGCCTGCAGGACTTTTTGCATGAACTTTTGCATCTTCTTGAACTTTTATTGACATATGGACCAATAGACCACAGGACTGGTAGTGGTCAAAAACTTTCTTATATATACCATACTCACAGTTTGCAGCGGAAGGACTGCATTTCTCCATTTTATTGGTTTTTGTCATTTTTATTTTTTAAGACTTTGTACTACTCTTTATTGTTGCTAATGTTTTATAAGTTTGTGTTTCCAGTCCAGGAGTACTGAATTTAACTAAGGGGGAATGTTGCACCCCAGGGTTCAGTTGACACAAATATACCTGTACCTGGGCAGCGAAGGCTCTCCACATCAGGTAATCCCACATACAACATTTCCACTCCAAGCCTGGAGGGGGAGCTCTACAAGTCGAGTTCAGGTGAGGTCCCCTTTAAATCCAGGTTTGGAGGCGGAGTCAGAAAGACAGTTGACAGTTGGACAAAAGGAGACTGTGCGAGCAGAGAGTGAGGGAAGACATCAAAATGGAGAGGGTTGTGCTTAGCCCGTATGAGTAACTGTTTGACCGACTGAGGGATCCAGAAGTGAGGCAAAAGAGGAGTGACCGGAGAGGTGGAGCCAGATCGGTTCATCCCCAAAGGAACAGCGCTGATTATCGGACACCGGCATCTGAGATTGGGAGGGATCTAATCTGCCCAGCAATAAAGACCGGAGGCCAGGGAGACTGCAGATCTCCTGGCTGCAGCAGCATCTGAAGGCAAAGCCGCTACACAGAGCTTAGGGACCGCAGTGAGTACAGCAGTGCCCCTCAGAGAAGCTCCTGCCGCCTGCCATACAGGTGAAGACAGTGTGAGAGAGACAAGGTATAGCTCCAGGCAGCTTAGGACCAAGGAGAGACACCGCGCAGCAGGGAGACCTCACAACTAACCTGGTGCAGAGATCCTGAACTGTTCCCAGATTACCCAAAAACTGTAACATCAGAAACTGAACCCCTTTTTAACACCTGCAAGTAAAACCTGGTCAGAGTTAATGAATTGGTGTGACATACTTTATTTCTTCATCTGAGGAGGCATAGGCTGCTGCACTAAAGTGACAGTTGAAAAGGCTGTGAGGAAAAACCGCCATATCGTGTAGAGACTGCTAAAACTGCCCTGGGGATCCTGCTTCACCTACGGGAAGCGTAAACAACTGGCTGCCTTTTCATCACCCCAGGGTCTGACCTGCAGCCCCAGTAACCATACTGGAACCGTAGGTGGCGTCACAAAGTACTTTTATTTCTTTCTTTATTTTTTTTTCTTTATTATTTTTTTTATTTTATTTTTTTTTTATTTTTATTATTTATTGACTTTCAGCGACCACTAGGGCCACGGAACCGGGCACAGGCCCCCGTGACATAATCCCATTAACCAACACCCGGAACCGAGTACCCCACGGCCCTGGGGCGGGTCACTCTCAAACCATTTTCTAGAGCTTTTTGAAGTGTGTTTTGGGTCATTGTCCTGCTGAAAGACCCATGACCTCTGAGGGAGACCCAGCTTTCTCACACTGGGCCCTAAATTATGCTGCAAAATTTTTTGGTAGTCTTCAGACTTCATAATGACATGCACATGGTCAAGCAGTCCAGTGCCAGAGGCAGCAAAGCAACCCCAAAACATCAGGGAACCTCTGCCATGTTTGACTGTAGGTACCGTGTTCTTTTCTTTGAATGCCTCTTTTTTTTTTCCTGTAATCTCTATGTTGATGGCTTTTCCCAAAAAGCTCTATTTTTGTCTCATCTGACCAGAGATCATTCTTCCAAAACGTTTTAGGCTTTCTCAGGTAAGTTTTGGCAAGTTCCAGCCTGGCTTTTTTATGTCTCGGGGTAAGAAGTGGGGTCTTCCTGGGTATCCTACCATACAGTCCCTTTTCATTCAGATGCCGACGGATAGTACAGGTTGACACTGTTGTACCCTCGGACTGCAGGGCAGCTTGAACTTGTTTGGATGATAGTCGAGGTTCTTTATCCTCCATCCGCACAATCTTGCGTTGAAATCTCTCGTCATTTTTCTTTTCTTTCCACATCTAGGGAGGTTAGCCACAGTGCCATGGGCTTTAAAATTCTTGATGGCACTGCGCACCGTAGACACAGGAACTTTCAGATCTTTGGAGATGGACTTGTAGCCTTGAGATTGCTCATGCTTCCTCACAATTTGGATTCTAAAGTCCTCAGACAGTTATTTGGTCTTCTTTCTTTTCTCCATGCTCAATGTGGTACACACAAGTACACAGGACAGAGGTTGAGTCAACTCTAATCCATGTCAACTGGCTGCAAGTGTGATTTCGTTATTGCCAACATCTATTAGGTGCCACAGATAAGTTACAGGTGCTGTTAATTACACAAATTAGAGAAGCATCACATGATTTTTCAAACAGTGGCAATACTTTTGTCCACCCCCTTTTTATGTTTGGTGTGGAATTATATCCAATTTGGCTTTATGACAATTTATTTTTTTTGCTTTTCATTGAAAACAAATTAAGTGAAGATAATAATACCAAAAAAATTGTGATTGCAATCATTTTCAGGAAGAAACTGAGTATTCTCTGACAGAATTGCAGGGGTGGTTAATACTTTTGGCCAGCACTGGATGCCCTTAAAACTGATAGCACTTTTTGCAATTAAAATTGCGTAGCAAAAATGAACAGGTGGGGTACTATTCAGAGGTGGTGTAGCTTGCTTGTCAGCAGAGGAACCCTCACGTGCTATCCCAGACAATGAAAATATGCTCCTAAAACTGGTAGCCCTTTTTGCAATTAAAATTGCATAGCAAAAAGGGACAGGTGGGGTACAATGCAGAGGTGGTATAGCTAATTGTCAGCAGAGGAACCCTCACGTAATATCCGAGACAAGGAAACTATGGCCCTAAAACTGGCAGCACTTTTTGCAATTAAAATTACATAGCAAAAATAGACAGGTGGTGTAGATTGCAGAGTTGGTCTAGTTTTATTGACAGCTGAAGAACCACAGAAAATGGACTGGTGGGGTACAATGCACAGGTGTTATAGCAAAATTGTCGGCAGAGGAACCCTCACGTAATATCCCAGACAATGAAACTATGGCCCTAAAACTGGCAGCACTTTTTGCAATTAAAATTGCGTAGCAAAAATGGAGAGGTGGTGTACAATGCACAGGTGGTGTAGCTTGCTTGTCAGCAGAGGAACCCTCACATTCTATCCCTGACAATGAAACTATGCCACAAGGACTTGCCTGAGCTGATTTAGCCAGACGCTGTGATGAACCCCTGCACAGTGCTGGCACAGACCTGCCTAGCAAAAATGACTATGAACGGTTGTAATGTACGTAGCCCTGAAAAGGGCTGAAATTACAAGAAGTCCCTAATCCCTAAACCGATGTGTAGATTGCACTGTATAAATCTATAACGCACACATCAGCAGCAGCAGCGGGAGCGATGACTGTCATACACCCGCAGCAGAGAGATAATGGCAGTGAAGGGGAAAATATCCGGGTCTTATAGGGCAAGGACATGTGACATGCACAGCCTATGACACATACCCTTGCTTGTCTGGCAAAATCCTCTTTGCTGTGTGTGTGTCTGTGATTGGCTGACATCCTGGCCTGCCCCACTGTATGCGCGGTTAGGGAAAAAAAATGGCGATCGCCATTCTTTCAGCACTCAGCAGCACTGATCTAAACCTCGTCCCCCCCGCACACTACACGCTGAATTTTAATATCATTATTAATAGTGACTGACACTATTACAGTGAAAAGCCAGCTACTAACTAGCTAAGCTTTTGGTGATCGAACCGTTATCAAACGGTAACTTGAACAGCCGCTCTTGAAGCAAATCGTTCGAGTTCATTGAACGACTCGAACACCGCCCAAAATCACTCGAATTTGAAATTGGCGAACGGTTCGAATCGAACATCGCTCAACTCTAGTTATGACGGTTCATGTTTAAAATATGGAAAGATCTCACCCAAATAAGCTCATCTAAAGATTTCCATCACAGGGTATTCATGCATGATCAACCTTCCTCTTTATAGTCACCACCATCATCCTGTTTTTAGGGATCAAGAATTCCTATTGCAGATCAGGATATAATCCCTCCTGTCATCGCACCATGTGCAGATCTGTAATTAAACCTGACAGGGTATAACCTGTGAAGTAAAAACCATTCCCGGTGACTACCTCTTGAAGCTCATCAAGAGAATGCCAAGAGTGTGCAAAGCAGTAATCAAAGCAAAAAGGTGGCGTGTGCGTGTGCATGTGTGTGCATATCCGCTAAAGGAATCCACGCCGTCACATTTACAATCACAAAATTTTGCACAGATGCCTCACGTGACTCAGGGAACATCATAGACTATGTTTTGGTGAGAAAATTTAACCCTGCGTTTTACAGTTACACTCCAAAAAACCTGCCTCCATTAAAGTGAATGGAGCTGGAAGCTACAGGTTATTAATAGGAGCTGTGATTGGTTGCTATATGAACAAAATAAATTGTTAGTATAAGAAGCTTATGTGTGAGGTAATATGATGTCAGTGGAGAGCCAGACACAGACAGAGACAGACTGTCTTGCTAAAGTCTACTAAAAAGGGGGCTGCAAGCCCATACTTACGAAGCGCTCACTGATATCCTAATCAGGCACGAATACTAATATTCTTTATAACAAGATACTATTTATTTTAATAGCACATGAATAGTCAATGGTACATAGGCATAAGAACTATTTTTTAGTCATAGAATCTTATAAAATAACAGAAATATGCATCAACATTACCGATATGTTGCAGCACGCCTTTCTCATCGGAGGGACTCGATTAATGTGAGAAGGAAAAACAACCCGGCCTCTTGCATCACAGGAACAGTGCGTACGTACACTTCAATGTCCTGGAAGGTTTCCCTAACATTAAGCGAGTCCGGTGTATTTTTATAGGAAAACTTTGTAGGTTGTGTTTAAATGGTCACCAGCATGTGACAGCTGAGTCATGTTCATGTAACTTGACCACAAACTGCTGTGGGCACCAGCAGCTTCCTGCACATTTACTTGTACATCCTGCCAGTTGACAACTGGTCGACCACATTTTCCTGGAGATATTGCAAGGAGACGTTAATTTTACAGGCCACCTTCCTTGCAACTGTTGTCAAATAATCACAAATTTCCTGACTGTGGAACTGTAAACGTTACTTCCTCATTGAAGATGAGCGAACCGGTCGCGGTTCGGCTCGAGTTCGGTTCACCGAACGGGCGTCTTGTTCGAGTTCGGTTCGGCGAACGTTCGACGAACCAAACTCGAACCACATAGGAAACAATGGGAGGCTATCACAAACACATAAAAACACCTAGAAAACACCCTCAAAGGTGTCCAAAAGGTGACAAACAACTCACAACACAACACAAACACATGGGAAAGTGACAAGGACATATACTCATGCAAAAACAAAAGAGCTGGACAAAGAAAAAGAGGAGGACACACAGATATATGAGTATAAGCAAGGAAACATCGATGCCATTACTGTGCAACTTGAGCCCTGCTCATTTTAGGCTTCCAATCTGGATAAATTGCCTGAGCTTGCCACGTACGCCTTGGGCATCTTGTCGTGTCCTGCAGCCAGCGTTCTCTTGGAACCTGTCTTCAGTGCTGCTGGGGGTCTGCTGGCAGATAAGCACACGTGTCTGTCCACTGACAATGTGGACATGGCTCTCAGAGGACTTTTCTTCCCCTGGGTCAGCCACGGGAGGCCAAAGGCACGCGTATTTTTGAGAGTGCTTCATGCAAAGCATCTTTTTCTTTTTCAAAAGGGGGGTCAACTGATGCCAGTCAAGTGGGGTGTGTGTGGCCCAATTAGTGGAAACGAGGGAGACTGTGGTTGGAGTCCCCTCGCTTTTGAAAAAAGAACCAAGATGAACAAGTCATGGCTCTCAGAGGACTTTTCTTCCCCTGGGTCAGCCAGGGGAGGCGAAAGGCACGTGTATTTTTGAGAGTGCTTCATGCAAAGCATCTGTTTCATTTTGAAAAGGGGGATCAACTGATGCCAGTCAAGTGGGGTGTGTGTGGCCCAATTAGTGGAAACGAAGGAGACTGTGGTTGGAGTCCCCTCGCTGTGTTTCTAAAAGAACCAAGATGAACAAGTCATGGCTCTCAGAGGACTTATCTTCCCCTGGGTCAGCCAGGGGAGGTGAAAGGCACGCGTATTTTTGAGAGTGCTTCATGCAAAGCATCTTTTTCTTTTTCAAAAGGGGGGTCAACTGATGCCAGTCGAGTGGGGTGTGTGTGGCCCAATTAGTGGAAACGAGGGAGACTGTGGTTGGAGTCCCCTCGCTTTTGAAAAAAGAACCAAGATGAACAAGTCATGGCTCTCAGAGGACTTTTCTTCCCCTGGGTCAGCCAGGGGACGCGAAAGGCACGTGTATTTTTGAGAGTGCTTCATGCAAAGCATCTGTTTCATTTTGAAAAGGGGGATCAACTGATGCCAGTCAAGTGGGGTGTGTGTGGCCCAATTAGTGGAAACGAGGGAGACTGTGGTTGGAGTCCCCTCGCTGTGTTTCTAAAAGAACCAAGATGAACAAGTCATGGCTCTCAGAGGACTTATCTTCCCCTGGGTCAGCCAGGGGAGGCGAAAGGTTTGCGTATTTTTGAGAGTGCTTCATGCAAAGCATCTTTTTCTTTTTCAAAAGGGGGGTCAACTGATGCCAGTCGAGTAGGGTGTGTGTGGCCCAATTAGTGGAAACGAGGGAGACTGTGGTTGGAGTCCCCTCGCTTTTGAAAAAAGAACCAAGATGGACAAGTCACGGCTCTCAGAGGACTTTTCTTCCCCTGGGTCAGCCAGGGGAGGCGAAAGGCACGTGTATTTTTGAGAGTGCTTCATGCAAAGCATCTGTTTCATTTTGAAAAGGGGGATCAACTGATGCCAGTCAAGTGGGATGTGTGTGGCCCAATTAGTGGAAACGAGGGAGACTGGTTGGAGTCCCCTCGCTGTGTTTCTAAAAGAACCAAGATGAACAAGTCATGGCTCTCAGAGGACTTTTCTTCCCCTGGGTCAGCCAGGGGAGGCCAAAGGCACGCGTATTTTTGAGAGTGCTTCATGCAAAGCATCTTTTTCTTTTTCAAAAGGGGGGTCAACTGATGCCAGTCAAGTGGGGTGTGTGTGGCCCAATTAGTGGAAACGAGGGAGACTGTGGTTGGAGTCCCCTCGCTTTTGAAAAAAGAACCAAGATGAACAAGTCATGGCTCTCAGAGGACTTTTCTTCCCCTGGGTCAGCCAGGGGAGGCGAAAGGCACGTGTATTTTTGAGAGTGCTTCATGCAAAGCATCTGTTTCATTTTGAAAAGGGGGATCAACTGATGCCAGTCAAGTGGGGTGTGTGTGGCCCAATTAGTGGAAACGAGGGAGACTGTGGTTGGAGTCCCCTCGCTGTGTTTCTAAAAGAACCAAGATGAACAAGTCATGGCTCTCAGAGGACTTATCTTCCCCTGGGTCAGCCAGGGGAGGCGAAAGGCACGCGTATTTTTGAGAGTGCGTCATGCAAAGCATCTTTTTCTTTTTCAAAAGGGGGTCAACTGATGCCAGTCGAGTGGGGTGTGTGTGGCCCAATTAGTGGAAACGAGGGAGACTGTGGTTGGAGTCCCCTCGCTTTTGAAAAAAGAACCAAGATGAACAAGTCACGGCTCTCAGAGGACTTTTCTTCCCCTGGGTCAGCCAGGGGAGGCGAAAGGCACGTGTATTTTTGAGAGTGCTTCATGCAAAGCATCTGTTTCATTTTGAAAAGGGGGATCAACTGATGCCAGTCAAGTGGGATGTGTGTGGCCCAATTAGTGGAAACGAGGGAGACTGGTTGGAGTCCCCTCGCTGTGTTTCTAAAAGAACCAAGATGAACAAGTCATGGCTCTCAGAGGACTTTTCTTCCCCTGGGTCAGCCAGGGGAGGCCAAAGGCACGTGTATTTTTGAGAGTGCTTCATGCAAAGCATCTTTTTCTCTTTCAAAAGGGGGTTCAACTGATGCCAGTCAAGTTGGGTGTGTGTGGCCCAATTAGTGGAAACGAGGGAGACTGTGGTTGGAGTCCCCTCGCTTTTGAAAAAGAACCAAGATGAACAAGTCATGGCTCTCAGAGGACTTTTCTTCCCCTGGGTCAGCCAGGGGAGGCGAAAGGCACGCGTATTTTTGAGAGTGCTTCATGCAAAGCATCTTTTTCTTTTTCAAAAGGGGGGGTCAACTGATGCCAGTCAAGTGGGGTGTGTGTGGCCAAATTAGTGGAAACGAGGGAGACTGTGGTTGGAGTCCCCTCGCTTTTGAAAAAAGAACCAAGATGAACAAGTCATGGCTCTCAGAGAACTTTTCTTCCCCTGGGTCAGCCAGGGGAGGCCAAAGGCACGCGTATTTTTGATAGTGCTTCATGCAAGGCATCTTTGTAAGCTTGAAAATGGGGGTCAATTGATGCCAGTCAAGTGGGGTGTGTGTGGACCAATTTTTGGAAACAAGGGAGACTGTGGTTGGAGTCCCCTTGCTGTGTTTTACATGCTTTTAGAAGGGCATGACATGGATTAGAGGTTGACTTTCTGCATCTGCAAACTGTTGGCTACCAAAATGCTACCTTTCCAACCTTTTTAACCGAGGATTTTCAAGACCTTATGCCCATCGCAGTGCCCCAAGAGCCGATGCCCAGGCGCCACTCCTTCTCCAACAAAGGCGTACTCGCGCTACACCAGCATGTCGCACCAAAT
Organism: Anomaloglossus baeobatrachus; assembly: GCF_048569485.1. NCBI lineage: Eukaryota > Metazoa > Chordata > Amphibia > Anura > Aromobatidae > Anomaloglossus > Anomaloglossus baeobatrachus. The sequence goes on along the minus strand of NC_134359.1, from coordinate 153,901,835 downwards.
ATCACCGCTTCTTTGAGAAACTCTGTGTGACAGGGTGCATTTCACCACAGATACTTTGAACAGTAAGCATGGACAGGGGCGTTACATGTCGCTGACTGGGCATAGATGATAGATGGAGAAGTGTCTGCTGTACAAGTCTTTCCGTCCTCATGAGTTGTGTGTTTCAATCCTTCCTCTGTATGTACAAGTTCCTCCACTGCTTCTGCCTCATCAACCTCGTGTTGTTCCTGCACCTCAGCCCAAACCCTGTGTGGTCAGGCCACCCTTCCTTGTAACTGCGCCCAAGGAATCCCACACACCTCCTTACTATGCTGGCAGCAGAGCTCAAGGCCATCAGGCGGTTAAATGTGTACTTTGAAATGTAGGGGAAATGTGAGACACCGCTGAGGAATTGTGGACGGTTAGCTCTGTAGAGGGAGACCGAGTTTCATCAATGGTTGTCTCCACTCAACCAGCAGCCAGGGAATGCCGGGTGCAACAATGATGCTAAACAGTCTGCGGCCCTTCTTCAGGGCAATTTGACACATGTGCCTTGTATGGCTCACGTGTTGAATCCGAATCTCCAGCAATTTTTAAAACACTATCCCGGCCTACATGTCCTTCTGTCGAGGGCACGGTGTAACGCCTGCCTGGATTGACACACTCAGACGGGCTGTAAAGGATAGGCTAGAGGGAACCCACTCACCAAGCTGGACCCCCAGAACCCTGAAACCCTTTAATCCCTATACAGTAATGTTGAATGACACAGGGCCCAAGTTGATCAATACCTGTGGAAGGCTGCAGTTCCAGAGAATAGTAGTCATGCAGGGTCAAAACATTAATTTAGGAAGAGGAACAGAATGGGACGGACAGGACTTAATCAGAAAACAAGCAGAGGTGAAATGCAAATCGGTCAACGAGGTACCTAAACAGCAAGGAGGAAAAGTAGTCAGGTAACAAGCACACAAAACTAAACTGGGGGTAACAGTAACCAGAGGTTCATAGCTATGTCTGGCAGTGGTCTTCAGACAAGAGGGGCCTTAAAAAAGGTGTTGTGTCTTCCCATTGGTTGTAGCTGAATGATGGTACTTCATCTGTGAGATAACCACCACCTGCATTCAGCCTGTGGTTCTGCATCTGTCAAGGTAACGCATCCCAGTGGGTGAGCATAACCTGTGTCCACCTGCACCCCTGGCGTCGACTCCTCTCCCATCATGAGCACTATGCACGAAAGGAACACGTTGTCACCTTGCGACAGGAGTACAAATTGACTTAGCGGACTACGGTGGTGACTTAACAGCTGTGTGCGGCAATGATGCAAACATGGCAGCGTGCCTTCGTCAGGCCCATGTGACACACGTGACTTGTATGGCTCACGTGTTTAATCTGATTCTCCAGCAATTTTTAAAACAACATCCTGGCCTACATGGCCTTGTACAGCGGGCACGCTCGCTATGTGCTCACTTCCATCGTTCGCACCCAGTAGCTCAACAACTTTCATCACTCCTGAAGTCTTAAGGTCTGGCAGTTAAACGTCAGAAATGCGATGTTCTGACATGCAGGAATTTTAATCTGCACATGTTGCAGCGTCTGTGGCAGCACCGCAGAGCCCAGCTGAAATACGTTATTATGACTTATACCCTGGGCTAACTTGATCCAAAGGTGATGCAGATCACGCTGCTGGAGTGGTGTCAGATCAAGGACATATGCACCGTTCTACACAGTTTACAAATGTCGACGCAGATGTTTAACACTGGCGATGACATTCTCAGCGTGACAATTTTGGTCATCTACATGATGGAACACACTGTAAGTGTTATTCAGAGTCAGGTGTTGGTCCAAGAGGAAGGGAGGAAGTACTGGAGGAGTCATATGTGGAAGGGATAACAAGATCTACAAGGTCCAGACGTTCAGCGGCACCTTGTCGGCAGTCATGGTACGGTGGGGGAGAGGGATTATCAAGGGAGCATAGTATCAACAAAACAGTTGAGGAAGGTGCAGGAGCCCAGGAAGAAAATGGAGGACAAACTGGCGATGGGCATGGAAGACTCAGCAGATTAGTGAGAGCTTGCTCACATTTTGGTTGTGCGAGGTTGTGGGGAGAGGGCAGAGGAAGGAGGCACGATTCTCACCTCTCCGCCACCAAGACACCAAGGACTTTGTCCTCCTGGATGCTCAAGACACATGAGCGCCTTCTTGCTGCACTACCTACAACATGATCCTCGGATTGTACGAATTACAAGTCATGCTGACTACTGGGTTGCCACACTGTTAGATCCCAGGTAAAACACAAGATTTTGCGAAATAACTCCTGCCATAGAAAGGGACGCACGTATGCAGGAGTATCAGCAGAAGGTGGTACGCAATCTTACATCTGCTTTTCCACTAAACACCAGTGGTGCACAGAGTGAATCTCAACGCTTTTTCATCGATAGGAGGAAATGGTCTTACTTGTCCACATTTGAGGGACCGAGGGCTGGCTGCTGTGCTGAGACGGCGTTGAGTACGGTGTCTCTGCAGAGTTGCATTTTTGGTCATATACAAACTGAGTTGAAAAAGGACAGATGCTGGTGGAAAGGGGAACAGGTGTGTTGGAAAGGGTAAAAAAGTTTGTGTCCGTGGGTTTGGTGGTTAAGCAACATTAGCATTTGCTGAAGAAACAACATCTGGTATGATGGGACTGGCAGATTTGGATAAGGTGGTACATACTATGTTACCGCTATATCAAAAATATTAAGAAGAAAAGAAAAAGAAAGGTAGATATCCCAATCGCCATTCGGTGTCCACCGTGCTCATAGATGGAAAAGGAGAGGTTGGCAACTGGAAGGTTAGGTGGAGGATACAGAGCAGGTTGACTCTCAAACAAATAGTAGCCTGAACTGAGTTAGACGCAACTCGGATCTGGAGACTTGGAGCCCTGTTAGCGTGACAGGGTCCACACGACCACCCAGCCCCGGAACTCCCTGTTAACAACAACACAGGGGCCATTGGTTACGCAGTCCGTGTGCGTAGGGGACACATCTGTGGACAGCAGGCGCATCAGCAGCAGCAGGCCTGTTTATGCCACTGGGCTGCACTAGCAGGACTGGTAGGACAGGAGCTGTTCTTAAACGTTCTGCGTTACCAACTGTGGTGGCGGCCTGCATCGATGACCTATCCCTGCCTACCTCTGGCCTAAAGCCGCAATGGGTTCAACACATGGAGGTGTGCTCTTTCAGAGCATAATAGAAGACTGGGCACCTTCTTCTTGGCTCCAGACCCTTTTATAACCTGGGTCCGTCCCAAACCAGGGTGGACCACAATGCACCTCCTGGAGACAAAAGCAGAGTGACACGTCATGAGTGGCATAACTAACGTCCTCTTTTGAACCGCCACTTGAATGATGACCTCATGGCTGCCACAACCAAAACACCTCAACAGTCATCGTCTGACCAACAACAATGAGGTGACAAGTCATAGGGGCGGCCCTCTTCAAGCCTGTTGGGAGTAGCCTGGCCAAATTGTCAGGACACCTGATTCCCTGTGGTCTATATGGGCTCCCCACATCAGGGGCAGGGCCAAAGAGTTCATTACCTGACCTAGCCTCTGATTCAGTAAGTGCCTGAGCATGCTCAGTAGCATGAAATACAGTTTCTGAAAAAAAGACTATCCGCTTCAGCATGCTGTCTAGGCACAACACAGGACTTAGACCCGGCACGGAGTGCAAGTACCTGTGCAAAGAGGCTTTTCTCAGTCAGTGTGAAGCCCCACAGGTGTTGTGTTGGTGCATTACCTTCAGGGACTCCGCGTGGAGGAAGAGTCTGGTCACACTTAAGGCTACTTTACACACTGCGATATCGGTCCCGATATCGCTAGTGTGGGTACCCGCCCCCATCTGTTGCGCGACATGGGCATATCGCTGCCCGTGCCGCACAACATCGCCCACAGCCGTCACACATACTTACCTGTCCGGCGACGTCGCTGTGATGGGCGAACCGCCTCCTTTCTAAGGGGGCGGTCCATGCGGCGTCACAGCGACGTCACTGAAACGTCACTGAACCGCCGCCCAATCGCAGCGGAGGGGCGGAGATGAGCGGGACGTAACATCCCGCCCACCTCCTTCCTTCCGCATAGCGGCCGGGAGGCAGGTAGGGAGAGTTTCCTCGCTCCTGCGGCGTCACACGCAGCGATGTGTGCTGCCGCAGGAACGACGAACAACCTCGTTACTGCTGAAGTAACGATAATTGGGAATGGACCCCAGTGTCGCCGATTAGCGATTTTGCACTGTTTTGCAACGATGCAAAATCGCTAATCGATGTCACACGCAACGGCATCGCTAATGCGGCCGGATGTGCGTCACGAATTCCGTGAACCCAACGACTCCGCATTAGCGATGTCGTAGCGTGTAAAGCCCGCTTTAGGTTGCTTCTTTATATGTATTTTCGTGATGCCACTCTCAGTATTGCGGTCAGTGGGAACCGCCACTGCAGTGTAAGGGGACACCTGGGGATGATGTTGGGTGCAGTTAGTTTTAGTGGCCTCCCGAGAGTGAGTCAAGCACCAGGGCCCTGTGTAAGTGTGTTGAGCCGCAGGTTGCAGAATGACTCAGGCACAGTCCAAACGAGCATGCGCTGTAGCCCAAAATTAAGACTTTGCCTCAGGAAGGACACAGTCAGGCAGAGCATGCTCAGTTGGCGAAACACTGGAGTTAGGCTGCGGCTGGGGTAAATCGGCACACAGGAAGGAGCAACTGCGGAAACACTTTGTTCAATTGTGAGGGGAGTCATTGTGGAGTTTGGTGAGGAGTACCGTAATGCCAGTGAGCAGCATCCTGTGCCACAGACCAACATTCTTTCGGTGCTGTCTATACTGTTAACCATGATAGGAGCGTAAAGTCTGTATTCATGGCAACTGGACATCACATTACCCGGGTACGGTAGGCTGTGCCCAGACAGTAATGCGTGCACGCAACACTTTGTTTTATTTTGAAAACACATATCTGTTCTGGGTAGGACGACTATATAGACAATCACACTTACTGCCTCTGCACTGTCAAATTGTCACGTACAGTTTAAATCATAGAGGGACAGCGACACATGTTTGCATTGAATGTTGCTTTACAAGATTTCCATGACTGTGTTGCAGAGCTGTGTGGTTTGCATTCACACTGTTATCATCTGCCTTATCTGTGAGGCTTCAGCTAACAAGGGTATTCAGGGTGGGTGATGTGTTTTGTCTATGTTTAGGTAGATAACTGGGAAGCTCTTGTGATGCGCCACTAGTAAGTTGTCTTCGCGCGCACACACATACACACACACACACACACACAAACACACAATTACTGCTGCTACGCAGAGGGCTTACCAAGCAGTAGGCAACTGAATAGATTGTTCTATTATTTCAATTTAATGCATGGTTCCTATTGTTTGTTTTCAGAAAGTGAAACAATCATTTATGAACCCAACTGCATACAGTGCTTTTCATGTTGCGTAGTTTTGCTGCATACTGGGGATCACACCAAATACAAGACTTAAAATGAAGCATAAGTCGCAATGAGAATTTCACTGTGCTACAATGCGGCCTAGCGGGACTGTGCAACCACCGCCTGCCCCATCACGTGCATCTGCATGCTCTTCATCCTCTGTGACTGTGGGGACAGCAGTCACACATGCTTTTTCACACTGAACTTCCACCCCACTACCCATAAGCGGGAGTGTGATTGGCAGGTCGTCACTTGTTTTGTAAGTGCAAACAGATGTTATTGTTGAGCTGTCAGACATCGAGAGAACCACCATTGGATGAATGAAACATTATATCCACGCCTGCACCTTCGTCACAGATTGGCTGGCCTTCCTGCAGTTAATAATTACGTTCCACAAATGGAAAAGAGTGAAGAATGCATAGGTGTTGCACCTTGCTTAGCAGCAAACAAACAATAACTTAGTATTCCAGACAATTTTATGATGGTAGAAAAAGAGTCAGCTCTTTGGGCAAATAAAATAGCGTGGCAAAAGTGGGCAGGTGAGTATAGTGGCCGTGTTCTGTGGGTACCAGGACAGTAAGAGAAGCCTCACTTTTTATTCCTCCTAATGATGAAATGCAGCAAGGAATTCCATCAATTTGCTATAAAAATAGAGTAGCTAAATGAGCAGGAGGGTGTAATACAGAGTTGCTGGAAATATCTTGGCACCTGTGGGGCACAAATGGAGTACAACAGCCACTTTTTGTATGCCACTAAGTTGCAGCATTTTTTGCTATTATTATAGCTTATTAAAAACAGAGCAGGAGGGTGTAATGCAGTGGTACTGCAAATAGCTTTGCACCAGTGGGACATTAATGGAAGTCCAACAGCCACTTTTAGGATGCCACTAAATGGCAGCATTTTTTGCTATTATTATAGCTTAATAAAAACAGAGCAGGAGGGTGTAATGCAGAGGTGCTGTAAATAGCTTGGCACCTGTGGGCCACAAATGGAGTACAACAGCCACTTTTTGTATGCCACTGAATGGCAGCATTTTTTGCTATTATTATAGCTTATTAAAAACAGAGCAGGAGGGTGTAATGCAGTGGTACTGCAAATAGCTTTGCACCAGTGGGACACTATTGGAAGTACAACAGCCACTTTTAGGATGCCACTAAATGGCAGCATTTTTTGCTATTATTATAGCTTATTAAAAACAGAGCAGGAGGGTGTAATGCAGAGGTGCTGTAAATAGCTTGGCACCTGTGGGCCACAAATGGAGTACAACAGCCACTTTTTGTATGCCACTAAATGGCAGCATTTTTTGCTATTATTATAGCTTATTAAAAACAGAGCAGGAGGGTGTAATGCAGAGGTGCTGGAAATAGCTTGGCACCTGTGGGGCACAAATGGAGTACAACAGCCACTTTTTGTATGCCACTAAGTTGCAGCATTTTTTGCTATTATTATAGGTTTTAAAAACAGAGCAGGAGGGTGTAATGCAGAGGTGCTGTAAATAGCTTTGCACCTGTGGGGCACAAATGGAGTACAACAGCCACTTTTTGTATGCCACTAAGTTGCAGCAGTTTTTGCTATTATAATGGCTTAGTAACAATGAGTTTGAGTGTGCAATGCACAGGTGCTGCACATAGATTTGCACCAGTGGGACACTAATGGAAGTCCAACAGCCACTTTTAGGATGCCACTAAGTTTACTCAGTGTTTGCTAGTATAATGGCTTAGTAACAATGAGTTTGAGTGTGCAATGCAGGCAGACGTGCTGAAAATATCTTTGCACTAGTGGGACAATACAGAAGTCCAACAGCCACTTTTAGGATGCCACTAAGTTTCCTCAGTGTTTGCTAGTATAATGGCTTAGTAACAATGAGCTTGAGTGTGCAAAGGGCAGGAGAGTACAGTGTCAGGGTTGTGGGTCTGGGTAGAGGAAAGGAAGCCTCCCTTTCTATCCCTCCTAATGGGGAAATGCAGCGAGGAAATCCCTGACTTTAGCTACACAGACGCTGTCATCTTGTGTAGCTGTTAAAATCTGTTTTCACGGACCTGACTGTCACCTATGGCTCTGACCCTGCCGGTATTAACCCTTTAAAGAACTAATAGAAACTTCTATCCCTATTCTGTATAGCGCTGTGGATAGAGCGTACACAGCAGTATCGGAGACAGGAGCTACGCCAGCGGTGACTGACACCAAGACGCAGAAGGCAGATAATGGCGTGCTGGAGGAAAATGTCCGCTTTTATAATGCAGGGACATGTGACATGGACATCCTATCACACATGCCGTTGCTTCTCTGGCTAAGAGTCCACTTAGCTGTGTGTGTGTCTGGGATTGGCTGACATGCTGGCCCACCCCACTACACGCACGCACTTAGGGAAGGAAGACAAGGAAAAAAAAAAAATGGCGATCGCCATTATCCAAACAGCAGTGATCTAAATGCGCTGTTCCCGCACACTATACGCTGAAATTTCATAATAGTGTGAGTCACAGAGTGACTTACACAATTACAGCGGAAAGCCAGCTAGTAATTAGCTTGTCTTTTTGCTGCTAGAACCGTTCTCGAACGTATCTAGAACTATCGAGCTTTAGCAAAAAGCTCGACTTCTAGTTCGATCTAGAGCAGCCCCCAAAATCACTCGAGCCGCGAACTGGAGAACCTCGAACCGCGAACCGTGCTCAACTCTACTCAATACATTCACGTTATCTATTAACCAACCAGCTAGCCGGGCATAGTTCATTCCTTGTCTGAACAGTGTTAAGGCCCAGTCAGACACAACGACTTACCAGCGATCCCGAAAACGATGCGACCTGATAGGGATCGCAGGTAAGTCGCTAGGAGGTTGCAGGTGAGATGTCACACAGTCAGATCTTACCAGCGATGCAGGAACAATACAGGTCGCAGTAGCGACCTGTATAACGATCTCAGCAGTCACTGTGACCCTGTCACACAGTGTCAAACACAGCGATGTGTCCTGCCGAGCAAGACATCGCCTTTGAAGAAAATGGTCTGGACCATTCTGCAGTGACTAGAGATCTCACAGCAGGGGCCTGATCGCTGGTAGGTGTCACACATAACAAGATCGCTAACTGGATCACTACCTGGTCACAGAAACCGTGACTCAGCTGAGATCTCGTTATGTGTGATGGTACCTTTAGCAACATTCGTTAGCAAAACATTCAAGTGTGTTTAGACCTAGATGAGAGTCTATGAATGGAACAATGTCAGTTACTTTTTCTCTTCTATTCATAAATGTCAATCACTTATTTGAAACTACAGATAAGCATTCTTCTATGAATAGAAGAATGCTAGTTGCCTATCTGAAACCACAGATAAGTATCTCTTCCATTAATGAATGTCAGCCTATTATCTGAAACCACAGATAAGAATTTCTTCCACTGATGAATGTCAGTTTCCTATTCATGAACTAAAACTTACTCTACTTAGCAAACGTGTCACCTACCATATTGCACAACATGCAGCAAGGTACAGTATGCTGTCCAAAGTCCAGATGTGCATTGCAGCTGACAGTGGCCACTTTGAGCATCATGTTAAATGAGCGCCATATGCGTGACCAGCATTCAATGTTTTGGGGGGGTCATGGGTTTCATATCATAGCATTACTGTATGCAAGGTGTTGATTTGTATTGAATTGATGATGCCCTACAACTTTGTAATTTACTTTTTTTCTCTATCTCGTTCCGTTTTTTAAATAAAAATGCTAACTTCGTTGTTTTCCACCAGGTGGCGCCATATGTGGTTTCATTGCGTACCGCATGGCTACTTTACTATACCTAGACACCATTTCTATGCCTATAGCTGCCGCCGTTCTCAAGTTAATGGCGGTGGACAGGACATGGGTTTACACACTGTATAATACTGATGGTTCTGAACAAGTTGAGAAAAAGGAAAATATGAACTACGCTAAGATTTCAGGCATGGAACTTTAAGTAATTAACATTGTGGCTGGGAGAACTGAGTCACTGAGTAAGTATTGGCCATTACTTTTTGTTTCTTGTCAGATGGTGCAATATAAATATAGGAAATTTTTAGCTACTTAGACCGATAGCTAAATAGAATAAAGAAGTATATGTTAAATACAGAAACAATATTATCAATTAAAAAAAAGACAGTAAAATCCTTAAAACAACATTTTAGTTACAGAAACTGCTGAGCAAAATTTCTTGTGCTTACTCAACTATAAAAATAGTACAACGTCTGGAATCAATTTCCAAAGTGATTTGCCACATGTACAATATGTGGGATGTTTCTATGGAAAAGAAACTTGAGGAACAGAGAATTATGCTTGCGTTCTATTGCCACAAACTCAGCAATGTAAAAGTGTAATATTTGGGACTTTAGTTTCTTAATATTCTAGATGTATTTATGATATTTTGGTACACAGCTATTTTATAGTGAGCAACCCTTTAGCAAATTTAATATACTGTATAACGCTGAGTGTCTGAATGTATGTATGTGTGTATGTGTGAATTTCCGCTAAAGGAATCTGGACTATCGTATTTATAATCACAACATTTTGCACAGACACCCAATCTGACTTAGAGAACGTCATAGACTATGTTTTTAGAGGAAAATTTAACCACACGCTTTACAGTTATTCGCCAAAAAACTGCTTACATTAAAGTCAATGGAGCTGGAAGCTATATGTACATAATAGGAGCTGTGATTGGTTGCTATAAGCAACGATGGACATTCTTACTATAAGAAGCTTATTTGTGAGGTAATATAATGGTGGAGAGCCAGACACACAGAGACAGACAGAAAGATAGAGAGACACACAGAGACACACAGACAGTGTTACGGGGGGCTGTCTGATAATAAAACCTAAAGGAATGTCAGACAGTCAGGGTCCACCGTGCAAAGACTCTGCTGCGGACTATGGCAGAGGATTAGGGGTATATAAGTGTGCCACTGTAAAAAATAATAGCACAAGTGCAGAGTGCAATACCTCTGTTAAACTCACAGAGGAATATAATAGAAAATAAAGCAATTCCTCCCTTACTTGGAGGGTGTGTGGAATGGTCTCTGTTAAAGATCACAGAGACAAAAGCAGTGAGTATGAAATGGCACCTACCTAGGTCCGTTCCTCTAGTGGTGCCAGGAGACGGACAGCAGCGTAAGCCGCACAAAGCTCCTACCTGCGTTCGCTCCACTAGTGTGCGAGGACACGAACCACTAGATATGGCACCTGCCAAGGTCCGCTCTTCTAGTGTTGCAAAAGAGACGGACAGCAGCATAAGCCGCACAAAGCTCCTACCTCTGTTCGCTCCCCTAGTGTGCGAGGATACGAACAACTGCCAGACGCAGTATAAGGAACGTTACCCTAGCGGCAACGTCCACCTATGAGTAGAATCACAAGTCCCAGCCGGACCATGTGCCTCAGGCACCTGCCTATGTCCGCTCCACTAAGAGGTAAGGATACAAACTGCAGCCGAAGCTGTAAGGTATAAGAACGCTACCCTGCCGGTAGCGCTCACCTAACATAGACAGAGAGATGCCTAGAGGGACGTGCACAGGGCGTCTACCCTCATGCATGAACCAAGAGGACTGAGCGCCAGGCGGCCTGCGTCAGGGTCTTATATAGACTCTGTGCCTCATCCAAGATGGAGGACACCAGAGCCAATCCGCTGCCAGAATGACAGCAATGACGTCACGCTGGCCTATCACCGAGCAAAGCGTCACAAGCACATGACCAGCGACCAATCGCCATAGAAGGTGTCAGAGACATGTGACCACGTGTCACAAGCACATGACCAGTGGCCAATCAGCTTAGAAGGTGTCAGAGACATGTGATCTCGTGTCAGTGATGATGTCACCCGCACATGTGCAATGGCTCCAAGATAGGACTTAGTCTCCAGCGCTTGCACATGTGCAGTAGCAAGAAATCCGGACATAGTCTCCAGAGCCACAGCAACCGTAACAGACAGACAGAGGCAGAGAGAGACGGATAGAGTGAAAGACAGAGAGAAACAGAATGACAGAGATAGACTGACAGAGAGACAGAAACAGACAGAGAGAGACTGATAAGGAGAGACAGAAAGAGAGACAGACAGAGAGAAAGATAGAGAGACAAAAGAGACAGTGAGATTGATAGAGAGAAAGACAGAGAGAGACATAGAGACAGATAGAGAGAGACAGACAAAGACAGATAAAGAGAGAGACAGACAGAGTAGACAGACAGAGAGACAGATGGAAAGATAGAGAGACAAATAGAGAGACACACAGACAGTGATGGAGGGAGAAAGAGAAACAGTCATAGAAATAAAGAGGCAGACAGTGAGAGAGAAAGACAGACAAAGAGAGAGACAGAGAGAGACAGAGAGACAAACAGAGAGGCAGAAAGGGAGACAGACAGAGAGAGACAGGCAGAGGCAGACAGAGAGCCAGAGAGAGATGGATGGAAAGACAGACAGAGAGAGAAAGGCAGGCAGTGAGACTGATACAGAGTGAGAGAGAGAAAGACAGACAGAGAGACAAAGAGAGAGAGAGAGAGAGAGAGAGAGAGAGACAGACAGAGAGAGAGAGTGAGGGAGTGGAAGAGAGACAGTTACTATCCCAGGCAATGCTGGGTACTACAGCTAGTCTAATACTGTATATAAAGCGGAGTGTATGTATGTGTGTATGAATATGTATGTATGTGTGTATGTATGTATGTATGTATGTATGTATGTATGTCCGTTAAAGGAATCCGCACCATCACATTTACAATCTCAAAACTTTGCACAGACACCGCATTTGACTTAGGGAACGTCATAGACTATGTTTTGAGGGGAATATTTAACCCTATGCTTTACAGTTATTTACCCAAAAACCTGCTTACATTAAAGTCAATGGAGCTGGGAGCTACAGGTCAGTAATAGCAGCTCTGATTGGTTGCTATAGGCAATGACGGAAATTCTTAGTATAATGCATCTTACGTGTCAGGTAATATAATATTGGTAAAAACAGAGACACAGAGACACACAGAAACAAAGACACACAGAGGCATGCAGACACACAGACACAGAGACACACAGAGACAGACACGCAGAGACAGACACACACAGAAACACACAGACAGACACACAGACACAGATGCACACACACTCAGAGACACACTCAGAGACACAAACACTCAGAGACAGACACACAGAGATACAGGCACACAGAGACACAGAGACAGTGTGTGTCTGTGACACAGAGACAGACACACACTGAGACACAGACACACACAGAGACAGAGACACATGTATACAGGCACACACAGAGAGAGATATTATGGTCAGGAGACTGCTGACATACACATAAATATCCCATTCAAGGGCAAACTTCTATCCTCTCCAGGGATAGAGGCAACTCAAGAACTATGAACTACTATCCCTAGAGTCCAGGAGGAAAAACCAGGTAAACCTCAAAAATAGAGCACAAGAGTGGTTGGAAATTAACTGGCAGCAACCTCCTGACTATATATACACAACTAGAAATAGCAGTGGAGCAATTACACCCAGAAGAGTCCACGGGGGAACATTATTCTCCTTAAGGAAACTTTGCAAGCCAGTCTGGCTGCCAGTAAAGTAAGGGGACTTATAGCTGCCACGCCCCTCTGGGTAATATTCAAATTGTCTCTCCAGGATAGGAGACAAACTCTAGCTGGCGCTGCGCTAGAGTTTGTCTCCTATCCTGGAGAGACAATTTGAATATTACCCAGAAGAGTATAATTTCAAAGGTTGATCACTTGCAGGGGATTTCTTTTGTTCTAACACTAAGGGCTACTTTGCACGCTGCGACATCGCAGGACGATGCTGCGATGCCGAGTGCGATAGTACCCGCCCCTGTCGCAGCAGCGATTTCCTTGTGATAGCTGCCGTAGCGAACATTATCGCTATGGCAGCTTCACATGGACTCACCTGTCCTGCGACCGTCACTCTGGCCGGCGACCCGCCTCCTTGTTAAGGGGGCGGGTTGTGCGGCGTCATAGCGACGTCACACGCCAGGCGGCCAATCGGAGCGGAGGGGCGGAGATGAGTGGGATGTAAACATTCCTTCCGCATATCCTACGGAAGCCGCAGTGACGCCGGTAGGAGATGTTCCTCGCTCCTGCGGCTTCACACACAGCGATGTGTGCTGCCGCAGGAGCGAGGAACAACATCGGACTGTCGCGTCAGCGTAATCATGGATTACGCCGATGCTGCACCGATGATACGATTACGACGCTTTTGCGCTCGTTAATCGTATCATCGAGCCTTTACACACTACGATGTCGCATGCTGTCACGCTCCCCGGGTCCTCGGCTCCCCTTCCCGGGTCCTCTGTTCCGCTCCCCGGGTCCTCAGCCCCGCTCCCCGGCTCACCTGCCACGCTCCCCGCTCTCCAGCCTCCGGTGCCCGTCCTTCCCAGGTCCCCTCGTCTCCGATCCCGGCGCCCGACGGCTTCCCAGGCCCTGGCCGGCTCCCCTGCGTCCTCCTCTCAGCTTCCTTCCCTGGCTTCTGGCACCCGGGCCGCGCGCATGCGCATTAGGGCGCGTGCGCGGTCACTGACCCTTTCTTAAAGGGCCAGCGTCCATTAACAGGAAATGAGGCTAATCAGGTACAGGGTATAAAGGGGTTTATTGTCCAAGGGGGCGGGGCCTGATCTTCGTGTTTCCTAAGCTAGGAGTCAGGTCTCCTGGTGTCTCTGTGCATATACTCACCTATCTCTCTCGTAGAGCCGTGCCTGCCTCGCCATCCAGTCCTGCCATATCCTGAACCCCGAACGCTGTCCATCTGCCATCCTGACAGTCCGCACCATCCCGGATCCCTGCGGTGACTCGTCATCTCGCTCCAAAGGTTCCGGACCCCGCCTGACATCATCTCGGCTTCCGAACCTGAGCTGCGTCACCCGGACTACCACCCGTGACTCCGTGGTCCCAGGGACTTCTCCGCTATACTCGTGTGCACGGACTGTTCTGCTGTTTATAGTGTTCCAGCTACCGGACTCTTTCCTACCATCTAGGAGTTCGGCCCAGTGGATCCACCTCCTGGGTCTGCCCGTCCACCTGGCCCTGACAGTAAGATCAGGCCATGGATCCCGCTGCAGCACTAGCAGCCGTACAGGAGGAACTCCAACGCCAGCGTGAGACTCAGACCCGCATGCTGCAATTCATGTCTTCTGTGGACGCCCGCCTGAACACGCTACAAGCGGCAGTTACGACTTCAACATCCCGGGCTTCCACTAGTCAAGCCACGGCTCCAGCTCCTGTGGCGACTTCTTCAGATACCACCAGACTTCGGTTGGCTTCACCACCCCGGTACGCCGGAGACCCCAAGACCTGCAGGGGATTCTTAAACCAATGCTCCCTCCATTTCACGCAGCTGCCGCATTTGTTTGCCTCCGACCAAGCCAAGGTCACCTTCATCATGTCCCATCTAGAGGGTGAGGCACTGGCGTGGATGAACCCCTTGTGGGAGAAGGGGGATCCTGTGACCACGAACATCCAGGACTTCCTGCAGGCATTCCGTGGTACCTTTGATGAGCCCGGACGCGCCTCCGCGTCTGCTTCGTCTCTTCTCCGGTTACGTCAGGGGACTCTGACGGTGGGTCAATACGCGATCCGGTTTCGCACCCTGGCCTCAGAACTAGGGTGGAACAACGAGGCCCTAACCGCCGCCTTCTGGGAAGGACTCTCAGGGCGAATTAAAGACGAGCTGGCGGGTCGTGACGTACCGACCACCCTGGATGCCCTGATTGCCCTAGCGACTCGAGTGGACATTCGCTTTCAGGAGCGATCCAAGGAAGTGTCCCGTGAGAGACGTCCGGTACGGCATTCCTCTCCTCCGCAGAAACCCTCCGTACTTCAGTCATCGACAGCTGGGGCTCCCGTCCACGAGCCCATGCAGATCGACCGAGTGCGTCAGTCTGAACAACGTCGAGCAGAGCGGCTCGCCAAGGGTCTCTGCTTTTACTGCGGTGAGGGCACACACCTGCTACGCTCCTGTCCAGAGAGGCCGGGAAACTCCAAAGCCTAGGGTTGGTAGGAGAGGCCACCCTAGGTGCTGGGACTCTCTCTGACCCGGTTACATGGACAGTGCAAGTGACAACGGGAGAGACGCGGTTTACGGCTGAGGCGTACCTCGATTCCGGGGCAGCAGGCAATTTCATCCAGCAGGCCACGGTGGACAAGTACCGGGTGCCTGTTATTCCACTCGACAAGCCCCTAGTGATTGCCTCGGTGGATGGGAGACCCCTCTCTGACACCATCTCCTGGATCACCAGGCCGGTCGAACTGCGTATCGGTGCCCTTCACACCGAGAACATCGCTTTCTACGTCCTCCCACACATGTCCCACCAGATCCTGCTGGGACTTCCATGGTTGCGGACACACGAACCATCAGTTAGCTGGGGCACTGGCGAAATCACCCGATGGGGCTCTTCGTGTCATGAGAGGTGCCTAAAGTCCATACAACCCATCCGACGACCTCCGGTTCCAGAGAACCTACCGGGGCTGCCCTCGGCCTATTGGTCCTTTGCAGATGTCTTTGATAAAAAGGAATCCGAGGTACTGCCGCCACATCGTCCATACGATTGTGCCATCGACCTGCTCCCAGGAACAACACCACCACGAGGACGGATATATCCGTTATCTCCAGCCGAAACAAGGGCCATGTCTGCTTACATCTCAGAGAGCCTGGCAAGGGGGTTCATTCGGAGATCCTCCTCTCCTGCTGGAGCAGGTTTCTTCTTTGTCAAGAAGAAAGAGGGCGACTTACGCCCATGCATAGACTACCGGGGTTTGAATCAAATCACCGTAAAAAACAAGTACCCTCTGCCGCTCATTCCCGAATTGTTTGACCGGCTTAGAGGAGCTCGTGTGTTCACCAAGCTGGATCTTCGGGGTGCTTACAATCTGGTACGCATCCGCTCTGGTGACGAATGGAAAACCGCGTTCAATACGCGCGATGGACATTATGAATACTGCGTGATGCCCTTCGGCCTGTGTAACGCTCCTGCCGTCTTTCAAGAACTGGTGAACGACGTGTTCCGGGACCTTCTCTACATCTGTGTGGTAGTGTATCTAGATGACATCCTTGTCTTCTCTCCGGACCTCCAAACCCACAGAGAAAACGTACAGCTGGTTCTACTAAGACTGAGAGAGAATCGTCTGTACGCAAAGTATGAGAAGTGTGTCTTTGAGCGGTCTTCTCTCCCCTTTCTGGGGTACATCATCTCTGATACTGGACTGCAGATGGATCCCAAGAAGGTCTCCGCCATTCTCAACTGGCCTCCTCCTTCTGGACTGAAGGCAATCCAACGCTTCCTGGGATTCGCCAACTACTACCGCCAGTTTATCCCTCACTTCTCTGCCTTGACTGCTCCTCTCTCCGCTTTGACTAAGAAGGAGGCTAATCCAAAGGACTGGTCACCTGCGGCTGACGCCGCGTTTGGCTCTCTGAAGCGGGCATTTGCCTCCTCTCCTGTACTTCACCGTCCGGAGTTAAACCGCCAGTTCACCTTGGAGGTGGATGCCTCCTCCTCAGGAGCCGGAGCAGTGCTCATGCAAAAGTCCTCCTCCGGGAAGATGGTGACTTGCGGATTCTTCTCCAAGGGCTTCTCAGCGCCTGAACGCAACTACACCATCGGTGACCGAGAGCTCTTGGCAGTCAAACTGGCTTTGGAGGAATGGCGCTACCTCCTGGAAGGGGCAGTGTCACCCGTGATTATTTACACGGACCACAAGAACTTGGAATACCTGCGGTCCGCTCAGCGACTGAACCCACGGCAAGCCAGGTGGTCCCTATTCTTTGCCAGGTTTGATTTCCAGCTTCACTTCCAACCCGCGGACAAGAATGTACGCGCTGATGCCTTGTCCAGGTCTTTCATGCCCATGGAGCAGGAGGAAGAGACTACCCAACCCATCATTTGTCCTAGTAAAATCATTCCGGTGGCCCCTGTCACCCTGGCCCAGATACCGCCTGGGAAGACCTATGTCTCCGAGGTAGACAGGGAAAAAGTGTTACACTGGGGTCATGCCTCGAAAACAGCCGGTCATGCTGGTCAGAAAAAGACATGGGGTGCGATTGTACGTCATTATTGGTGGCCATCCCTTCGCACGGACGTCGCTGCTTTTGTATCCGCCTGTTCCTCTTGTGCCAGGAACAAGATGCCCAAACACCTCCCATATGGCCGTCTTCTGCCTCTGCCGATACCCTCAGTTCCGTGGCAACACATAGCAATGGACTTTATTACGGACTTGCCATTGTCCTCCGGACACACAGTCATATGGGTCGTGGTGGACCGGTTCTCTAAAATGGCCCATTTCGTCCCTATGGCTGGACTGCCCTCTGCTCAGGAACTCGCGGACGCCTTTATACAACACATCTTCCGCTTGCATGGCTTTCCATTACACATCGTATCCGACAGAGGAACTCAGTTCACCTCCCGCTTCTGGAGGGCTCTCTGTAAACATCTGGGAGTGACTCTGGACTTTTCATCTGCATACCATCCTCAGTCTAATGGCCAGGTAGAGAGGGTCAATCAAATCTTGACCTCTTTCTTACGTCACTATTTTAACGCCCATCACGACGACTGGTCCGCTCTTCTTCCTTGGGCTGAATTCTCCCACAACCACCACGTCAGTGAGTCCTCCTCCAGCTCTCCCTTCCATGTCGTTTACGGACTTCAGCCTTCCATCCCATTGCCTGTATCTCCTTCTTCGGATGTCCCTGCTGCAGATACAGTAGCCCGTGACTTTGCAACCATTTGGGACTCTGTCAAAGCGTCCCTTGGGCGTGCTTCCCTGCGGATGAAAAGACACGCAGACAAGAAACGTCTGGACCCTCCGTGTTTCTCTCCTGGAGATCTCGTCTGGCTTGCTTCCCAGTACGTCCGCCTGAAGATGCCATCCTACAAGCTGGGTCCTCGCTACATCGGGCCGTTTAAAGTCCTCAACAAGATCAATGAGGTCTCCTACAAGCTACAGCTCCCGGCCACGATGAGGATACCCAACTCATTCCACGTCTCCCTGCTCAAGCCGGTTGTCCTTGGTCCCTTCTCCGCTGCTGCCAGTCCGGCTCCTCCACCTATTGCCGATGACGACATCTATGCGGTAAGGGATATCGTGGCCATGAAGACCGTACGAGGTCGACAGTTCTTCCTGGTGGACTGGGAAGGGTATGGTCCTGAGGATAGGTCCTGGGAGCCCAGGGAGAACGTGGGCACTCCTCTGATCCGTGCCTTCATGTCCCGGTTGCGGGGAGGGGGGCGTGGGGGGGGGGGGTACTGTCACGCTCCCCGGGTCCTCGGCTCCCCTTCCCGGGTCCTCTGTTCCGCTCCCCGGGTCCTCAGCCCCGCTCCCCGGCTCACCTGCCACGCTCCCCGCTCTCCAGCCTCCGGTGCCCGTCCTTCCCAGGTCCCCTCGTCTCCGATCCCGGCGCCCGACGGCTTCCCAGGCCCTGGCCGGCTCCCCTGCGTCCTCCTCTCAGCTTCCTTCCCTGGCTTCTGGCACCCGGGCCGCGCGCATGCGCATTAGGGCGCGCGCGCGGTCACTGACCCTTTCTTAAAGGGCCAGCGTCCATTAACAGGAAATGAGGCTAATCAGGTACAGGGTATAAAGGGGTTTATTGTCCAAGGGGGCGGGGCCTGATCTTCGTGTTTCCTAAGCTAGGAGTCAGGTCTCCTGGTGTCTCTGTGCATATACTCACCTATCTCTCTCGTAGAGCCGTGCCTGCCTCGCCATCCAGTCCTGCCGTATCCTGAACCCCGAACGCTGTCCATCTGCCATCCTGACAGTCCGCACCATCCCGGATCCCTGCGGTGACTCGTCATCTCGCTCCAAAGGTTCCGGACCCCGCCTGACATCATCTCGGCTTCCGAACCTGAGCTGCGTCACCCGGACTACCACCCGTGACTCCGTGGTCCCAGGGACTTCTCCGCTATACTCGTGTGCACGGACTGTTCTGCTGTTTATAGTGTTCCAGCTACCGGACTCTTTCCTACCATCTAGGAGTTCGGCCCAGTGGATCCACCTCCTGGGTCTGCCCGTCCACCTGGCCCTGACACATGCGATGCCGGAAGTGCGTCATTTTCAATTTGACCCCACCGACATCGCACCTGCGATGTCGTAGTGTGCAAAGCCCGCCTTAGGGGCACTGCAAATGGAGTCTGCAAACTATTCTAGGAAGATTTGTGCTCCATAAATCAAATGGCACTTCTTCCCTCCTGAGCCCTGTGGTGCAGCCAAACAGTACTGTACAGTCACATGTAGGGTATTGCAACATTCAGAAAACATTTCGTAGCACATTATGGGGCCTTTTTTTTACCTATTCCATTTGTGAAAAGTGGAAATCTGGGTTTAAAATAACATTTTAGTGGTAAAAATGTAATTATTTTTGTTCACCACCCAATAGTATAACATTTTGTGACACGCTTATAGTGTCAGTATGCTCACTCCACCTCTGGATGAATTCATTGAGTGTTGTAGTTTGTAGAATGGGTAACTTGTGGGGGTTTCTGCTGTTCAGGCACCTCAGGAGTTCTGCCATTGTGACATCATTCCAACTAAATCTGCACTCTAATATGGCGCGCCTTCCCTTCTTCACTTTTTCTTCACTTTGTACTGTGCCTAAAAAGTAGTTTTTGACCACATATGGGGTACTGGTGTACTCAGGAGAAATTGTACAACAAATTGCATGGTTCATTATCTCCAGTTACCCTAGTGAATTTAAAAAATGTGGTGTTAACGCAACATTTTGAGGTTAAAATGTATTTTTTCATTTCCACAGCTCAACATTTTAAAATTCTGTGAAGCCTCCAGGGGCTCTAGAAGCTTACCAAAGATCTAGATAATTCCTTGAGGAGTCTAGTTTACAAAATGGGGTCACTACTGGGGGAGCTTCACTGTTTAGGCACTTCAGAGGTTCTACAAATGTGACATGGCATCCACTAATGATTCCAGACAATTTTGCAGTCAAATGGCACTCCTTCCCATCAAAGCCCTGCCGTGCACCAAAACAGTTGATTTCAACCACATATGAAGTATCGGCAAACTCAGGAGAAATTGCACAACACATTTAATGGTACATTTTTAACTGATACCCTTGTAGGAAAAAAAACTACTTGGTTGAAGTAACAATTTTGTGGTAAAATTCTTTTTTTTATTTTCACTGCTCATGGTTATAAACTTCTGTGAAGCCCCAGGGGTTCAAGGTGCTCACCAATCATCCATATAAATTCCTTGAAGGATCTTGTTTCCAAACTTTTTTTTTTTTTTGTGGGGGAGCTCCACTCTTTAGGCACCAAAGAGGGTCTCCAAACCTGACCTGACATCTGTTAATGATTCCAGCTTATTTTGCTTCCAAAAATTCAAATGGCGCTCCTTCCCTTCCGAGCCCTGCAGTTTGCCCACATAATTGATTTCCGCAACATATTGGCGTACTCAGGAGAAATTGCACAATAAATTTTATGGTGCATTTTTTCCTAATACCCTTGCGAAAATGCAAAATTTTATGGCTAAAGTAAAATGTTTGTGTAAAAAAGTTACATTTTCATTTTTTCCTTTCACATTGCTTTGGCTCCTGTGAAGCACCTAGATGGTTAATAAACTTCTTGGATATGGTTTTGAGCAGTGTGAGGTGTGCAGTTTATAGAATGGTCTCACTTTTGGGTATTTTCTGACACCTAGGTCTCTCAAAGTCACTTCAAATGTAATGTGGTCCCTAAAAAAATGGTTTTCTAAATTTTGTTGGAAAAATGAGAAATTGCTGATGAACTTTAAACCTTTCTAACGTCCTAACAAAAAAAGCATGTTTCAAAAATTGTGCTGATGTAAAGTAGACATGGGAAATGTTACTTCGTAACTGTTTTGTGTGACCTAACTCTTGGATTTATGGGCATAAAATTTAAAAGTTTGAAAATTGCAAATTTTTGCCAAATTTCCAATTTTTTTTTTTACAAATAAAAGCAAAAAATATCGGCTTAAATTTACAACTATCATGAAGTACAATGTGTTATGAAAAAACATTGTCAGAATCACCACGATCCATTCAAGCTTTCCAGAGTTATAACCTCATAAAGTGACACTGGTCAGAATTCTAAAAAATGTATAAGCCTACAAAGAACCTCCATAATCAATAACCATATAATCCTATTTCAATTATACAAGAAAAACAATTTCTTTATAGAAATTTGGAAAATTTACTTTTATACAAATTACAAGGGACACATAAAGTGCAACACAGAGTGAGATGTGCATATAAAAACATACAAAGAGTCAGTGTAGTGTATTGGGTGGGGACAGACTGAGGTAGTCAGATGATACAGCTTTAAATATCCATATAGACACAGTGCATATATGTATATACAGTGCTGGCCAAAAGTATTGGCACCCCTGCAATTCTGTCAGATAATACTCAGTTTATTCTTGAAAATGATTGCAATCACAAATTCTTTGGTATTATTATCTTCATTTAATTTGTCTTCAATGAAAAAAAAAATAAAAAAAATTGTCAGAAAGCCAAATTGGATATAATTCCACACCAAACATAAAAAGAGTATGGGGACAAAAGTATTGGCACTGTTTGAAAAATCCTGTGATGCTTCTTGTGTAATTAACCCCTTCAGCCCCCAGCCTGTTTTCACCTTAAAGACCCGGCCATTTTTTGCAATTTTGACCAGTGTCACTTTGACAGGTTATAACTCTGGAACACTTCAACGGATCCTGGCGATTCTGAGATTGTTTTTTCGTGACATATTGTACTTCATGTCAGTGGTAAATTTAGGCCGATATGTTTTGCGTTTATTTGTGAAAATTTCGGAAATTTAGCGAAAATGTTGAAAATTTTGCAATTTTCAAAATTTGAAATTTTATGCCCATAAATCTGAGAGATATGTCACACAAAAAAGTTACTAAATAACATTTCCCACATGTCTACTTTACACCAGCGCAATTTTTGAAAAAAAAAAAATTTCCGTTAGGAAGTTAGAAGGGTTCAAAGTTCATCACCAATTTCTCATTTTTCCAACAAAATTTACAAAAAAAAATTGTTTAGGTACCACATCACATTTGGAGTGATTTGAGAAACCTAGGCGACAGAAAATACCCAAAAGTGACCCAATTCTAAAATCTGCACCCCTCACTCTGCTCAAAACCACATCCAAGAAGTTTATTAACCCTTTAGGAGCTTCACAGCAACCAAAGCAATGTAGACGAAAAAATGAAAATTTTACTTTTTTAACACAAAAATGTTACTTTAGCCATAAAAATTAGTATTTTCACAAGGGTATCAGGAAAAATGCATCATAAAATGTATTGTGCATTTTCTCCTGAGTACGCAGATACCCCATATGTGGTGGAAATCAAATGTTTGGGCACACAGCAGGACTCGGAAGGCAAGGAGCGCCATTTGAATTTTTGAGTGCAAAATTAGCTGCACTCATTAGCGGACGCCATGTCGGGTTTGAAGACTCCCCGAGGTGCCTAAACAATGGAGCTCCCCCACAAATGACCCCATTTTGGAAACTAGAGCCCTCAAATATTTTTTCTAGATGTTTGATGTGCACTTTGAACCCCTGGGGGCTTCACAGAAGTTTATAACGTTGAGCCGTGAAAAGAAAAAAAATTTTTTTTACCACAAAACTGTTGCTTCAACCAGGTAGCTTTTTTTATCACAAGGGTATCAGGAAAAAATGCACCATAAAATTTATGGTGCATTTTCTCCTGAGTACGCAGATACCCCATATGTGGTGGAAATCAAATGTTTGGGCGCACGGCAGGACTCGGAAGGCAAGGAGCGCCATTTCACAGCAAAATTGGTTGGAATTATTAGCGGACGCCATGTTTCATTTGGAGACCCCCCTGAAGTGCCTAAACAATGGAGCTCCCCCACAATTGACCCCATTTTGGAAACTAGACCCCTCATGGAATTTATCTAGCTGTTTAGTGAGCACTTTGAACCCCTGGAGGCTTCACAAACGTTTGTAATGTTCAGCCGTGAAAATATTTTATTCTTTTTTTTACCACAAAATTGTTTTTTCAAACAGGTAGCTTTTTTTTCCACAAGGGTATCAGGAAAAAATGCACCATAAAATGTATTGTGCAATTTCTCCTGAGTACGACGATACCTCATATGTGGTGGAAATCAATTGTTTGGGCGTACGGCGGGGCTCAGAAGAGAAGGAGCGCCATTTCACAGTAAAATTGATTGGAATTATTAGCAGACGTCATGTTTCATTTGGAGACCCCCTGAGGTGCCTAAACAATGGAGCTCCCCCACATGTGATCCCATTTTGGAAACTAGACCCCCTCCCATACAAAAAAAATTAGTTTGGCGAAATAAAAAATACAGACATCAGTAAAAAAAAAAAAAAAAAAAAAAAAAAGAGCGCCTGCCACTAAGACCAGTGCCAAACGTGAGAGCAATGCACGAGTCTCGCATCGCATCATCCACTGCAGTCTGGAAGCGAGCAACTGCGCTGGATAATGCGATGCGAGAGGGCGGGGCGGCAGATGAGAAAGGGCGCAGCGGATGGAAGATGGGAAAGGGCGCAGCGGATGGAGGAGCGGCAGAGGATGGGAAAGGGCGCAGCGGATGGATGATGGGAAATGGCGCAGCGGATGGATGGGAAATGGCGCAGTGGATGGAGGAGCGGCAGAGGATGGGAAAGGGCGCAGCGGATGGATGATGGGAAATGGCGCAGCGGATGGATGGGAAATGGCGCAGTGGATGGAGGAGCGGTAGAGGATGGGGGGGTGAGATGGGGATACCTACCTTACAGGATGGATCTAGGCAGCAGGATCACAGCAGACAGAAGAGGCAGCAGATGAAGGAGGCAACAGATCGAGGAGGGTGAGAGGGGGCAGTAGATGGAAAATGGGACAGAGCAGGCAGCAGATCGGGGAGGGGGGCAGAGTCTGATGGGAGAGAGAGATGGCACATGTAGGGGAAGGGAGGGGGGCTTGCAGCACATGTAGGGGGAGGGAGGGGGGCTTGCAGCACATGTAGGGGGAGGGAGGGGGGCTTGCAGCACATGTGCTGCAAGCCAGCCACCCTCCCCCCACATGTGCTGCAAGCCAGCCACCCTCCCCCCACATGTGCTGCAAGCCAGCCACCCTCCCCCCACATGTGCTGCAAGCCAGCCACCCTCCCCCCACATGTGCTGCAAGCCAGCCACCCTCCCCACGTGGGGGGAGGGTGGCTGGCTTGCAGCACATGTGGGGGGAGGGTGGCAAGCCAGCCACCCTCCCCCCACATGTGCTGCAAGCCAGCCACCCTCCCCCCACATGTGCTGCAAGCCAGCCACCCTCCCCCCACATGTGCTGCAAGCCAGCCACCCTCCCCCCACATGTGCTGCAAGCCAGCCACCCTCCCCACGTGGGGGGAGGGTGGCTGGCTTGCAGCACATGTGGGGGGAGGGTGGCTGGCTTGCAGCACATGTGGGGGGAGGGTGGCAAGCCAGCCACCCTCCCCCTACATGTGCTGCAAGCCAGCCACCCTCCCCCCACATGTGCTGCAAGCCAGCCACCCTCCCCCCACATGTGCTGCAAGCCAGCCACCCTCCCCCCACATGTGCTGCAAGCCAGCCACCCTCCCCACGTGGGGGGAGGGTGGCTGGCTTGCAGCACATGTGGGGGGAGGGTGGCTGGCTTGCAGCACATGTGGGGGGAGGGTGGCAAGCCAGCCACCCTCCCCCCACATGTGCTGCAAGCCAGCCACCCTCCCCCCACATGTGCTGCAAGCCAGCCACCCTCCCCCCACATGTGCTGCAAGCCAGCCACCCTCCCCCCACGTGGGGGGAGGGTGGCTTGCAGCACATGGAGGGATAGGTGGTGTGGCGATGGAGAAGGGGCAGCCGATGAAGGAGGCGGCGGCGGCGGCCGCCGATCGGGAGCAGCAGCGGCTGAAAAAGGTGGGTGCGACGGCGGCGGGGACAGTGGCGAGCATGGCGGCGGGGACGGCGGTGGATCGGGAGCGGCGGCGGGGACGGCGGTGGATCGGGAGCGGCGGCGGCGCGGACAGCGGTGGAGCGGGAGCATGGCGGCGGGGACGGCGGTGGATCGGGAGCGGCGGCGGAGACAGCGGTGCAGCGGGAGCATGGCGGCGGAGACAGCGGTGGAGCGGGAGCATGGCGGCGGGGACGGCGGTGGATCGGGAGCGGCGGCGGAGACAGCGGTGCAGCGGGAGCATGGCGGCGGAGACAGCGGTGGAGCGGGAGCATGGCGGCGGGGACGGCGGTGGATCAGGAGCGGCGGTGGAGACAGCGGTGCAGCGGGAGCATGGCGGCGGAGACAGCGGTGCAGCGGGAGCATGGCGGCGGGGACGGCGGTGGATCGGGAGCGGCGGCGGAGACAGCGGTGCAGCGGGAGCATGGCGGCGGAGACAGCGGTGCAGCGGGAGCATGGCGGCGGGGACGGCGGTGGATCGGGAGCGGCGGCGGAGACAGCGGTGCAGCGGGAGCATGGCGGCGGAGACAGCGGTGCAGCGGGAGCATGGCGGCGGGGACGGCGGTGCAGCGGGAGCATGGCGGCGGGGACGGCGGTGGATCGGGAGCGGCGGCGGAGACAGCGGTGCAGCGGGAGCATGGCGGCGGGGACGGCGGTGGATCGGGAGCGGCGGCGGCGACAGCGGTGCAGCGGGAGCATGGCGGCGGGGACGGCGGTGGATCGGGAGCGGCGGCGGAGACAGAGGTGCAGCGGGAGCATGGCGGCGGGGACAGCGGTGAAGCGGCAGCAGCGGCGGGGCGATCGGAGACAGCGGCAGCAGCGGCGGGGCGATCGGAGACAGCGGCGTGGACAGCGGTGAAGCGGGAGCAGCGGCGGGGCGATCGGAGACAGCGGCGGTGAAGCGGGAGCAGCGGCGGGGCGATCGGAGACAGCGGCGGTGAAGCGGGAGCAGCGGCGGGGCGATCAGAGACAGCGGCGGGGACAGCGGTGAAGCGGGAGCAGCGGCGGGGCGATCGGGGACAGGGGCGGGCGGCGGGGCGATCGGGGACAGGGGCGGGCGGCAGGGACAACAACTTACCGCTCTCCTCGGCTTCCAGGGACGGTCACAGGCCGCAGATCCACATTGATTGGAGAGAGCGGTCACAAGACCGGTCTCTCCAATCAGAGCTGGGGGCGGGTGAAGCATCGATCACCCAGCTCCAGCCAATGGCCAGTGCTACAGCAGCACTGATCAGGGCTGGATTTCAATGTTCCAGCCATTTTCAATGGCTGGAACATTACAGTGGCTGTAATTGGCTGAGCGGCGTTCGTCAGCCAATCACAGCCTCTGTAGGTTCGGGGAGGAGGCACCACCCCTCCTGAGGTCAGGCAGAGGTCCCCTCCTTCCCGAATCCACCGTTTAAGTAAATAAATTTCACTCCCCGGGGCTCCAGGACCGCGATTTCGCCAGGACGTACTGAGTACGTCATGGGTCGTTTAGCACCATGTGACCATGACGTACTCAGTACGTCCAAGGTCGTTAAGGGGTTAACAGCACCTGTAACTTACCTGTGGCACCTAACAGGTGCTGGCAATAACTAAATCACACTTGCAGCCAGTTGACATGGATTAAAGTTGACTCAACCTCTGTCCTGTGACCTTGTGTGTACCACATTGAGCATGGAGAAAAGGAAGAAGACCAAGAACTGTCTGAGGACTTGAGAATCCAAATTGTGAAGAAGCATGAGCAATCTCAAGGCTACAAGTCCATCTCCAAAGACCTGAAAGTTCCTGTCTCTACGGTGCACAGTGTCATCAAGAAGTTTAAAGCCCATGGCACTGTGGCTAACCTTCCTAGATGTGGAAGGAAAAGAAAAATTGCCGAGAGATTTCAACGCAAGATTGTGCGGATGGTGGATAAAGAACCTTGACTAACATCCAAACAAGTTCAAGCTGCCCTGCAGTCTGAGGGTACAACAGTGTCAACCCGTACTATCCGTCAGCGTCTGAATGAAAAGGGACTGTATGGTAGGATACCCAGGAAGACCCCACTTCTTAGCCCGAGACATAAAAAAGCCAGGCTGGAGTTTGCTAAAACTTACCTGAGAAAGCCTAAAACATTTTGGAAGAATGTTCTCTGGTCAGATGAGACAAAAGTAGAGCTTTTTGGGAAAAGCCATCAACATAGAGATTACAGGAAAAAAAGAGGCATTCAAAGAAAAGAACACGGTCCCTACAGTCAAACATGGCGGTGCTTCCCTGATGTTTTGGGGTTGCTTTGCTGCCTCTGGCACTGGACTGTTTGACCATGTGCATGACATTATGAAGTCTGAAGACTACCAACACATTTTGCAGCATAATGTAGGGCCCAGTGTGAGAAAGCTGAGAAAGGATTATATGGTTATTGATTATGGAGGTTCTATGTAGGCCTATATATTCATAATGGGGATTCTGCATGTTATTAATGTAAATATGGACCTGATTATTCAAATTCTTTTGTTCAGAATTATAAAAAATGGCCTGGTCAGAAGGGTGTTTTCAGGCCCAGGGGTGAAGGGGTTAATGATACACATTGCATCATTTAAAACACAATGGGGGTGGCCTAATATAAAATTACATGTTCCCTTTAAAGTAAACCTATCATGAGGATTTATCCATCAAACTAAGGCCTCTTGCACATGTACTGTATGTGCTACATGTACCTGTATTACAGTATGTGTGTCGTTTTGTGTTTTTATACTTGTGTACGTATTTTTGGATATGTTTGGCATATGTGTGTCCGGCACGTGTTAAGTTTTGAATATTGTTGTAATTAAGATGTTAGATTGGAAAAACTTTGTCTAACTTTCTAATTTACCTTTTAAAGACTGCAAACACCATTTTTTCCCTGGAAGATTTTGCTTATGGGTTTAAGCTGCTTGGCTTCCTTGTGATTTTCAAATATGCCACCCTCCAAGAAGTCTTTGTATACACTGTACTAGCTCTATCAATTCCCTTTGGAGTTCTTTGCCCTATATTTACTTAAATTCGTCCGTCTAAAGCTGATGTCACACATAACGACGACGACAACGACGTCGCTGCTACGTCACCATTTTCTGTGACGTTGCAGCGACGTCCCGTCGCTGTCGCTGTGTGTGACATCCAGCAACGACCTGGCCCCTGCTGTGAGGTCGCCGGTCGTTGCTGAATGTCCAGCTTCATTTTTTGGTCGTCACTCTCCCGCTGTGACACACACATCGCTGTGTGTGACAGCGAGAGAGCGACGAAATGAAGCGATCAGGAGCCGGCACTGGCAGCTGCGGTAAGCTGTAACCAGCGTAAACATCGGGTAACCAAGGGAAGACCTTTCCCTGGTTACCCGATGTTTACGCTGGTTACCAGCCTCTGCCGCCCTTGCTGCCAGTGCCGGCTCCTGCACTGTGACATGTGGCTGCAGTATGCATCGGGTAATTAACCCGATGCATACTGTAGCAAGGAGAGCAAGGAGCCAGCGCTAAGCAGTGCGCGCGGCTCCCTGCTCTCTGCACTGTGACATGTAGCTGCAGCACACATCGGGTTAATTAACCCGATGTGTGCTGCAGGAGAGCAAGGAGCCAGCGCTAAGCGCGGCTCCCTGCTCTCTGAACTGTGACATGTAGCTGCAGCACACATCGGGTTAATTAACCCGATGTGTGCTGCAGGAGAGCAAGGAGCCAGCGCTAAGCGCGGCTCCCTGCTCTCTGAACATGTAGCACAGCGACCTTATGATCGCTGCTTCTGCTGTGTTTTGACAGCTAAGCAGCGATCATAACAGCGACTTACAAGGTCGCTGTTACGTCACCGAAAATGGTGACGTAACAGCGACGTCGTTGTCGCTGTCATTTAGTGTGACACCAGCTTTACAGAAGGCTGCAGGTAGAGATGAGCAATCCTTTCAAAGTGAACAATGATCACTCAGAATAGTGCTGTGTGTGTATTATCCCTTAATAATAAACCATAAAACTATTAATATAAATTTACTCAAACTTTAAACACGCTCACCAATATTGTAGCACACCAACTCCCTTGATGCATGTGTAGAGAACGGTTTGTTCAAAAGTGAACATGTCCAGGCATGGCATCCACATGAAAGCTCTGAAGCTCTCTCTTACTTCCATATTTTTAACCCCTTAAGGACGAAGCCAGTTTTGTACTTAATGACCAGGCCATTTTTTGCAATTCTGACCAGTGTCACTTTATGAGGTCATAACTCTGGAACGCTTCAACGGATCCCGGTGATTCTGACATTGTTTTTTCGTGACATATTGTACTTCATGATAGTTATAAATTTAGAACGATATTTTTTGCTTTTATTTGTGAAAAAATCGGAAATTTGATGAAAATTTTGAAAATTTTGCAATTTTCAAACTTTTAATTTTTATGCCCTTAACCCAGAGAGTTATGTCACACAAAACAGTTAATAAATAACATTTCCCACATGTCTACTTTACATTAGCGCAATTTCTGAAACAAAATGTTTTGGGGTTAGGAAGTTAGAAGGGGTCAAAGTTCATCAGCAATTTCCCATTTTTTCAACAAAATTCACAAAACCATTTTTTTAGGGACCACATCACATTTGAAGTGACTTTGAGAGGCCTAAGTGACAGAAAATACCTAAAAGTGACACCATTCTCAAAACAGCACGCCTCAAAGTACTCAAAACCACATCCAAGAAGTTTATTAACCCTTCAGGTGCTTCACAGGAACTAAAGCAAAGTGGAATGAAAAAAAGCAAAAAATAAAATTTTACCTAAAATGTTGCTCTACCCCAAATTTGTTCACTTTTAGAAGAAATAACACAACAAAATGAACCCCAAAACTTGTTACCCACTTTCTTATGAACGCGCCGATACCCCACATGTGGTCAGAAACCTTTGTTTGGACAAATGGGAGGGCTCGGAACAGAAGGAGCAATATTTGAATTTTGGAAAGCAAATTTGGCTGAAATAGATTGCGGGCACCATGTTGCATTTACATGTCCGCCAAGGTACCTAAACAGCAGAAACCCCTTACAAGTGACACCATTTTGGAAACTAGACCCCTCAAGGCTTCCATCTAGGGGTATAGTGAGCATTTTGGATCCACAGGTACTTCACAGATTTTGATAACGTTACGTTGTCACATTGAAAATTTTCATTTTTTTCTCAAAAATGTTGCTTTAGCATCAATTTTTTCACTTTTTCAAGAGGTAATTCCAAAAATGTGACCCCAATGTTTGTTACCCACTTTTTTATGAGCGCGGTGATACCTCACTTGTGGTCTGAAACCTTTGTTTGGAGAAATGGGAGGGCTTGGAACGGAAGGAGCAATATTTGAATTTTGGAAAGGAAATTTGGCTGAAAAAGATTGCGGGCACCATGTCGCATTTGGAGGACCCCTAAGGTACGTAAACAGCAAAAAAACACCACAAGTGACCCCATATTGGAAACTAGGCCCCTCAAGGAATTTATCTTGATGTTTGGTGAGTACCCTGAACCCCCAGGTGCTTTACAGAAGTTTATAACGTTGAGCCATGAAAATAAAAAAATAAAATTTTACCACAAAATTGTTACTTCAACCAGGTAGCTTTTTTTTTCACAAGGGTAACAGGAAAAAAATCACCATGAAATTTATTGCGCAATTTCTCCTGAGTTTGTTGATATCTTGTATGTGGTGGAAATCAACTGTTTGGGCACACTACAGGGCTCAGAAGAGAAGGAGTGCAATTTGACTGCAAAATTGGCTGGAATCAATAGCGGACGCCATGTTGCATTAGGAGAACCCCTGAGGTGCCTAAGCAGTGGAGGTCCCCCACAAGTGACCCCATTCTGGAAATAAGACCCCTCAAGGCTTTAATCTAGGTGTATATTGAGCATTTTGAATCCACGAATACTTCACAGAATTTGATAAGCTTAGGTTGCCATATTGAAATTTTCATTTTTTTCACAAAAATGTTGATTTAGCGACACATTTTTCACTTTTTCAAGAGGCAACAACAAAACGTGTACCCCACAGGTTGTTATCTAATTTCTTGTGAGCGCAGGGATACCACACATGTGGCCAAAAACCTTTGTTTGGATAAATGGGAGGGCTTGGAATGGAAGGAGCACCATTTGAATTTTGGAAAAGTTGAAGTAAATTGCGCGCACCATGTCACATTAGCAGGGCCCATTGGGCACCTATACATCAGAAACCCCCCACAAGTGACCTCATTTTGGAAACTGGACCCCTCAAGGATTTTATTCAGGAGTATAGTAAACATTTTGAATCCACAGGTACTTCACAAAACTGTTGCTGTATCAAAAAATTTCTCACTGTTAAGGGGGCTTTACACGCTGCGACATCGCTAATGCGGAGTCGTTAGGGTCACGGAATTGGTGACGCACATCCGGCCGCATTAGCGATGTTGCTGCGTGTGACACCGATGAGCGATTTTGCATCGTTGCAAAAACGTGCAAAATCGCTCATCGGTGACATGGGGGTCCATTCTTGATTATCGTTACTGCAGCAGTAACGATGTAGTTCGTCGCTCCTGCGGCAGCACACATCGCTATGTGTGACGCCGCAGGAACGAGGAAGCTCCCCTTACCTGCCTTTCATGTGACACTAAAGGATGCCTAGCCTTGTATTTAGCCCAAAAAAAAAAAAAAAGAATTAAAATAAATGACGTGGGGTCCCCCCTATTTTTGATAGCCAGCTAGGGTAAAGCAGACAGCTGTAGCCTGCAAACCACAGCTGACAGCTTCATCTTGTCTGGTGATCAATTTGGAGGGCTCCCCAAGCTGTTTTTTTTTTTAATTATTTATAAATAAATAATTAAAAAAAAAAAACAAACGTGGGGGCCCCCAAATTAGATCACCAGCCAAGGTGAAGCTGACAGCTGGGGTCTGGTATTCTCAGGATGGGAAGAGCCACGGTTATTGGACTCTTCCCAGCCTAAAAATAGCAGGCCGCAGCCGCCCCAGAAGTGGCGCATCCATTAGATGCGCCAATTCTGGCGCTTCGCCCCAGCTCATCCCGCGCCCTGGTGCGTTGGCTAACGGGGTAATGAATGGGGTTGATACCAGGTGTGTAATGTCACCTGGCATCAAGCCCAGCAATTAGTTATGTCACAGCGTCTATCAGATACCCGACATAACTAATTGACAGTAATAAAAAAAAAATTGACAACAAAAAAAAATTTATTTGAAAAAACACTCCCCCAAACATTCCCTGATTGACCAATTTATTGAAAAGAAAAAAAAAATCCACAATAATCCATTTGGATGTCCCACGTCGCCTCTGGACCTTCTAGAATATGGGGGACACGTTCAGGGAACGTATCCCCCATTTTCTAGGAGGGCAGACCCTCCATTTTAGGAGAGTGGGTGCAAAGAATCTGCACCCACTCTCCCCGGGTCACAGCTGCAGAGTGCGAGCAGCCAGCACAGCTCTCTGAACACAGGAAGCTGACAGCTGCGCTCTGCTCATGTGACCGGAGTCTGCAGAGAAGGAGCCGGAGGAGGGGGCCGCGGGGGATCAGGGCTCCGACAGGTATGTATGACACCGGGGGACACCGGGGAACACCAGGGGGGGGGTAGGGGGGGACCCGGCGGGGCCTAGGGAGCAGGTTTCTGTCGTATGTGTTATGGCACATACGACAGAAACCATAGGAAAGGGGGAAATGCGGCCGGCGCGCTGCTGTGATCGCCGGTGCGCGCGGCCATCTTGGATTTTCGGGAGGGGGTTGGGGGTCGGGGGGGGCACTTTGGGGACACCGGGGGACCGGAGGGAACCGGGAAAAAGATTTATCTCCCATCTGGCATGTTTGATCATGCCAGATGGGAGATAAATCATTTTTTACCGGCGCGGTCATTTACTATAACTTGATGATCGGTATACGGTGTATACCGGTCATCAGGTGAGCGGGGACCGGAAAAACCGGCCCGAATCATGATCTCCAGGGTCTCAGCTACCCCCGGCAGCTGAGACCCCGGAAATTTTCTGACTCTGGGGGGCGCTAGACCCTTTTTTCCGACCGCCGTTAAAAAGCGGCGGATCGGAAAAAGTACCCTTATTTACCGCCGTTAAAAGGCGTATCGGCGGTCGTAAAGGGGTTAAATATGATCCCATTGCGATCCCAACTTGAATTTTGGTACAGATGTGGCCAGGAACATAGCAGGCACATGTGCATTTTTTTAAAATTATTAAATTAAACGTTTTTTTTCGGAAAATAGTTTTAAAATTTTGCGTTTGCATTGGCACAGGTAAAATATGAACAGATACTCTTGTGACATGTCTGGTGAGAGCCTGTATAGTTCTGAGTAGAATGGTGTTTATTTTGTTAATTTTGTTTCTCTATCTTTTTTCTAGCCTGAGTTATGAGGAGAGATGTAAAGGCAGGCAACACCGAAATTTGCACTTTTTCCGAACTTTGAAAATCAATTAAAAATAAAAAAAAATCTAGAATTTTTTTTCTTCACATTTTGCATTCTCTGAAACACTATTACCAAAGATCAAAATCTCAAAAGAATTAAAAATATAGAGGTAAAATTCATTGGTTCACTTGACATGGAATAACCCGTAACCTGACATCATATAATAGTATGCGTGTGCCTCAGGTATCTGAGTCTCATCATCACCTGCACCCCCGGGGATTAATGTCAGTTGACAAATGTCAGGATATTTCTAGGACCCTACTATTTCCAGGCCAGGATCCAACTGACAAAGATTTTGGGCATCAATGCAGGTGCTTTCCTTCTCTTGAGTCTGGGAATCTTTAAAGGAGACCATTGATGCCCATGGGATAGATTGTGTGAACAGCTCTGCAGACTCGCCCATGTGTCGTTCACGACAGACAGTTTGACGGTTGGAGATTTGTGACGCTGGGGGAAACAAATGTAATTGGGGTAACACCTCTGAGGAATTAACTGTTTGTGATGTTGAAGTGCAGGAAGAGGAGAGGCAACTTAATGCAGCATTTGTTATCCACAGTAGCACATGCTGTTTATCAGCCTCATTTGGAAGTTGAAACAATGTGCGGCTGCCAAAGGAATTGAATGGAGTGGGTTGCCTAGTAAAGGAAGCTGTTCTCATTTCTCCTGGGATAGGATAATCTGATGATTAGAGCTTTTAGTAATAGAACGTCACACACGTACACCTACAACACCCTATTCACTCTTCCACCACAACCTCAGAGAACGCTGGCTACCTGGCAGGCCAAAACTTCCAAGGCATGACTAGCAAACTAAATTCACTCTTCCATTTTTGAAGACCAAAATGCAAAAGGGTCCAATCCCCCTTATGACATTGATATTGAGCTCTAGATACTCCTGCACCATCCACTCCAGATGTTCACTATGTGCCAGAATTCTATGCTGCTCTTCTGGTGCATGCAATGGTGTAAGAAATGTGTGCCACAAGTACAGAAATTGGTTCTGGCACTTAAACTGCTGCTGCTAATGCTTCTCTACTAAAGTACTGTTAACATCGTTTACAAGCTTGTTTCGATACTCCAACATCCAAAAGCATTCCTTTCCAGGGGTGGAAGCATCTTGCTAAAATGACTCTTGTACAGTGGATCTAACAGAGTGACAACCCAATAGTCAGCACTATTTATAATACTAACGATATGTACATCATGTTGCAAATAAAGTAAGAAGGCGCTCATGTGTCAGATGCTTCTAAGCGGTCCAAGTCCATGTTGTGTTGGTGGTGGAGTAATACTCAAGTTTGCCTCCTCTGTCCCCTCCCAACAACCACGGACAAAAGACATGGGATGAATACCATCTTTGTCTCCGTAGTTTTATGCACCCATCACCTCTTCCTCCTCCATTTGTTCCTCGGTAGAGATGAGCGAACCGGTCGCGGTTCAGCTCGAGCTTGGTTCGTCGAACGGAGGTCACATTCGAGTTCAGTTCGGCGAACCAGTTCGATGAACCACTCGAACCCCCTAAGAAACAATGGGAGGCAATCACAAACACATAAAAACACCTAGAAAACACCCTCAAAGGTGTCCAAAAGGTGACAAACAACTCACAACACAACACAAACACATGGGAAAGTGACAAGAGCAAATTCTCATGCAAAAACAAAACAGCGTTACGAGGAAAAAGAGGACGAGACACAGATATAGGCATGGCATGCCCTTCTAAAATCATGTAAAACACCGCAAGGTGACTCCAAACGGAGTCTCCCTTTTTTCCAAAAATTGGGCCACACAGACACCTCCTTCAGTGGCAGCACTTGTGCCCCAGTTGTACACTTCACAGGTAGATTTGCATCAAGCACATTCAAAAATACGCCATCCTTAACCGTCCCCAGGATGGACCGTGGGTAGGTAGCAAAGTCTTTGCTGATCCCAGATCTGTTCATCTTGGATCATTTTTAGAAACACTGCAAGCAAGGGTTACTCCAAGCGGAGTCTCCCTTTTTTCCAAAAATTGGTCCACACAGACACCTCCTTCAGGGGCAGCACTTGTGCCCCAGTTGTAAACTTGACAGGTACATTAGCATCAAGCACATTCCAAATCCACAAGCCTTTATTCTCCACAGGATGACACAGGGGTAGTAAAGTCCTTGCGGATCCATGACTTGTTCATCTTGATGAACGTTAGTCTGTCCACATTGTCAGTGTAAACTGAAAAATAAGGAGCGCTGATAGTGAAAAATACACTCACCTGAAAAGGTTGTGATAGTCACAACCACTGATAGAGCATAGGATTATGGCGTCTGCTGCAGCCCCACGTGGATGCGCATACAAATCAGAGTGAAGAGGGGGTTAATGCTGCGCATCAGCCAAAATGAAGATGTAGCACGTTATAAACGTATTCTTTTATTCCATCGGTCTACGCGTTTCGAGGATATACCTCTTCTTCAGGACCAGTGCATCAACATCGTCCACATTGTCATCGGGTTATGCTGTTCCTTCCTGACTTTTGTCCTGATGAAGAAGGTGGAGATGCCTTTGAAACGCGTTGACCTGTGAAAATAAAGAAAAGGAATTCACGATATATCTTTGGATTGTGGTTTTTAGCGCAGCTTTTAACCCGATTTCTTTTGATCATCCCCCATCCTTTTACATGATTTTAGAAGGGCATGACATGCCTAAGAGATTGACTTTCAGCATCTGCAAGCTGTTGGCTACAGAAATGTTGCCTTTCCACCCTTTTGACACAGAGGATTTTCAGGACCTTATGCCCATCGCAGTGCCCCAAGAGCCGATGCCCAGTCGCCACTCCTTCTCCAAAACAGGTGTGCCCGCGCTACACCAGCATGTCGCACACAACATCACCGCTTCCTTGAGAAAGTCTGTGTGTGACAGGTTACATTTCACCACAGATACTTGGACCAGTAAGCATGGACAGGGGCATTACATGTCGCTGACGGGGCACTGGGTAACTATGGTGGGAGATGGAGAAGGGTCTGCTGTACAAGTCTTTCCGTCCCCACGAGTTGTGTGTCAATCCTTCCTCTATATGTAGAAGTTCCTCCACTGCTTCTGCCTCCTCAACCTTGTCTAGGTCCTCAACCTCCGCTCAAAACCTGTCTGGTAAGGCCACCCGCGTTGTAACTTTGCACAAGGAATCCCGCACACCTCCTTACTATGCTGGCAGCAGAGCTCAACGCCATCAGGCGGTCAAATCTTTACTTTGAAATGTATGGGAAATGTGAGTCACACCGCTGAGTTGTGGGCGGTTAGCTCTGGAGACCGAGTTTCATCAATGGTTGTCTCCACTCAACCAGCAGCCAGGGAAGGCCGTGTGCGACAATGATGCAAACCTCGGTGCGGCCTTTTGCCGTGACAATGTGACACACGTGCCCTGTATGGCTCACGTGTTGAACCTGCTTGTCCAGCAATTTTTAAACCACTATCCCGGCTTAGATGGCCTTCTGCAGAGGGTACGGTGTAACGCCTGCCTGGATCCACACACTCAGACAGGCTGTAAAGGATAGGCTAGAGGGAAGCCACTCAACCAGCTGCACCCCTAGAACCCTGAAACCCTTTAACCCCTATACAGGGATTTGGAATTACACAGGGCCAAAGGTGATCAATACTTGTGGAAGGCTGCAGTTCGAGAGAGTAGTAGTCAGGCAGGGTAAAACCATGAATTGAGGAAGATGAACAGAATCGGATAGCCAGGATTTAATCAGAAAACAAGCAGAGATCAAATGCGGATTGGGCAACGAGGTACATAAACAGCAGGCAGGAGACGTCGTCAGTAAAAAAGCGGTAGTCAGCACACAAAATCACAAAACTGAACTGGGTGGAACAGGAACCAGAAGTTGAGAACTATGTCTGGCAGTGGTCAGCAGACAAGAGGGGCCTAAAAAAAGGGTGTGGTGTCTTCCCATTGGTTGTAGCTGAATGATGGTACTTCAGCTGTGAGACAACCAACACCTACAGTCACCAAGTGGTACTGCAGATCTCAAGGTAACCCAGCCCAGTGGCTATGCGGAATCTGCGGCCACTGGCGCCGCTGGCATCGACTCCTCTCCCATCAACAGCACTATCTACAAAAGAAACACGGTGTTACCTGGCGATCGGAGTACAAGTTGCTGGAGCGGAATCCGGTGGTGACGTAACAGCCGTGTGCGACAATAATGCAAACCTGGGTGCGGCCCTTTACCAGGGCAATGTGACACACGTGCCTTGTATGGCTCACGTGTTGAACCTGCTTGTCCAGCAATTTTTAAACCACTATCCCGGCCTACATTGCCTTCTGCAGAGGGTACGCTCACTATGTTCACACTTCCACCGTTCACACCCCGCAGCTGAACAACTTGCATCGCTCCAGAAGTCTTTTGGTCTGCCTGTTCACCGCCTTCAATGCAATTTGCCGACACGCAGGAATTTGAATCTGCACATGTTGCAGTGCCTGTGGCAGCACCGGTGAGCCCTGCTGCAATACATTATGACTATGCAATATGTTAGTCTGGGCTAACGAGATCCAGAGGTGGGGCAGGTCACGCTGCTGGAGTGGTCTCAGATCAAGTACCTATGCACCTTCTGTTTGTGTAATGTCTTCTCTAATCACGCATGCAACTAAAAATAAAAATAATTTTGTATTTTTGCAAAATACTATTGTGCATCTTGCCTTTATTTATGATTTATATGAATGTGAGACTAGGTCAAATCTTTATTAATACATGTTATGGTGACTTCAGTCATTTCTAACAATTAATATATATATCATGCATCCCTGTATTCTATTGTTAACAAGTACCTATGCACCCTTCTTCACAGTTTACAAATGGCGGTGAAGATGTTTAGCGCTGACGATGCCATTATCATTATGACAATTACGGTCATCTGCATGCTGGAGCACACTCTAAACATTATTCAGAGTCATGTGGTGGGAGAAGAGGAAGGGGAGGAAGTACAGGAGGAGTCATATGCGGAAGGTATAACAGGATCTACAAGGTCCACACGGTCAGCAGCACCAAGGCAGCAGCCATGGGACGGTGGGGGAGAGGGATTAACAAGGACGCATGGTATCAGCCAAACTGTTGAGGAAGGTGCAGGAGCCCAGGAAGAAATGGAGGACGAACTGGCGATGGGCATGGAAGACTCAGTAGATGAGGGAGAGCTTGATCACATTTCTGTTGTGCGAGGTTTGGGGGAGAGGGCAGAGCAAGGAAGCATGATTCTCACCTCTCCGCCTCCAACACAGCAAGGACTTGGTCCTCCTGAATGCGCAAGACACATGAGCGCCTTCTTGCTGCACTACCTACAACATGACCCTCGGATTGTCAGAATTCGAAGTAATGCTGACTACTGGGTTGCCACACTGTTAGATCTCTGGTACAAGACAAAATTTGGCAAAATAAGTCCTGCCATAGAAAGGGACGCACGTATGAATCAGTATCAGCAGAAGCTGGTACGCAATCTTAGATCAGCTTTTCCACTAAACACCAGTGCTGCTCAGAGTGAATCTCAACGCTTTGTCATGGCTTTGAGGAAATGGTCTTTTACTTGTTCACATCTGAGGGACCGAGGGATGGCTGCTGTGCTGAGATGGCGTTGAGTAGGGTGTCCCTGCAGAGTTGCAAATTTGGTCATATACAAAATGAGTGGAAAAAGGCCAGATGCTGGTGGAAAGGGGAACAGGTGTGTTAGAAAAAGGAAAAAAGTTTGTGTCCGTGGGTTTGGTGGTTAAGCAGCAGTAACATCTGCTGAAGAAACATCATCTGTTACGGGGGGAAAGGCAGATTTGGATAAGGTGGTATACATCCCAATCGCTAGTCGGGGACCACCATGCTCTAGATGGAAAAGGAGATGCTGGCAACCCGAAGGTTAAGAGGAGGATACAGAGCTGGGTGGCTCTGAAAAAAATAGTATCCTGAACCGAGTTATATGACACTCGGATCTGGAGACTGGGAACCCTGTTTGCGTCACAGGGTCCACACACCCAGCCCAGGAACTCCCTGTTAACAACACAGGGGCCATTGGATACGCTGTCCGTGTGCGTAGGGGGCACACCTGTGGACAGCAGGTGCAGCAGCAGCAGCAGCCCAGTTAATGCCACTGTGCTGCATTAGCAGGACTGTTAGGACAGGAGCTGGTCATTACCAAGTGTGGTGGCGTCCTGCACCAACGCCCTATCCCTGCCTACCTCTGCCCTAAAGCCACAATGGGTTCAACACATGGAGGTGTGCTCTGTCTGAGCATAATAGAAGACTGCGCACCTCCTTGTTGTCTTCAGCCCCTTTTCTAACCTGGGTCCGCCCCAACCCAGGGTGGACCACAATGCCCTCCATGAGCCAAAAGCAGTGTGCCACGTCATCAGTGACATAACCAGCGGCCTATCCGTAACTGCCACTTCAATGATGATCTCATGGCAGCCACACCCCAAACACCTCACCAGTCATCGTCTGATGAACAATGATGAGGTTCCAAATCATAGGGGCGGGCCTCTGTGAGCCAGTCCGGAGTGGCCACATCATCAGGACACCTGATGCCCTCTGGACTATCATGGACTGCCACCTCACGGACATGGCCAGTGAGTTCCTTAATGGACTTAGCCTCTGATGCACTAAGTGCCTGAGCATGTTCATTTGCCTGAAAACAGTCTCAGAAAACAGACTATCAGCTTCTGCATGCTCTGTAGGCCCAACACATGGCACGGAGTCCAAGTACCTGTGCAAAGAGGCTTTTCTCACTAAGTGTGGGAGCATGCTAAGTAGCACTAACTGAGGACTTAGCCTCAGGAATGTAGTGATTCTAGAGCAATGCCCCCTGGGAAATATGCAAAACAAGGAAGCCGCGGAGACACCATCACATGTTTCTCAACGCTAGTAGGTAACTAGCCAGGTCTTTCACCAGGAAGGAAAAACAACGGGAAGGGCAGTCTCCAGTCAAGGAAACCACCTATGCCAAAAACATGGTATCCATCCACAGACAGCTGTTTTGGGGTATTTGCCCCTCATCAGTGTGGAGTAGGAAACTGGCTAGTGGGAGCAATACCTAGTAGAAGACTATATAGGTAAGGATGGTTGACCTTAGGAAGATCAACATCCAGCACCGCGGAGCACCATCACATGTTTCCTCAACGCAGTGATTCTAGAGCAATGCCCCTTGGGAAATATGCAAAACAAGGAAGCCGCGGAGACACCATCACATGTTTCTCAACGCTGGCAGGTAACTAGCCAGGTCTTTCACTGGGAAGGAAAAATGACAGGAAGGGCAGTCTCCAGTCAAGGAAACCACCTATGCCAAAACATGGTATCCATCCACAGACAGCTGTTTCGGGGTATTTGCCCCTCATCAGTGTGGAGTAGGAAACTGGCTAGTGGGAGCAATGCCTAGTAGAAGACTATATAGGTAAGGATGGTTGACCTTAGGGAGATCAACATCCAGCACCGCGGAGCACCATCACGTGTTTTCTCAACGCAGTGATTCTAGAGCAATGCCCCCTGGGAAAATCTGGGAAAGTCTTCTACTAGGCATTGCTCCCACTAGCCAGTTTCCTATCAACACTGATGAGGGGCACACTGTGAAGTGAAGGAAAAGCTAAAGGTGTGCGTTACAGCAAGGAGCCACGGCGGAAACACTTTGGTGAATTGTGAGGGGACTCATGTTGGAGTTTGGTGAGGAGGACCATAACGCCTGTGAGCAGCATCCTGTGTCGGAGACCGACATTCTTCCAGTGCTGTCTATACAGTTTACCGGGAGAGGATCGTAAACTCTGTATTGATGTCAACTGGACACACTAGTACCCGGGTACGGTACACTGGGACCAAACAGTAATGCATGCACGCAACACTTTGTTTTCTTAGCCAAACACATATCTGTTTGGCTTTGGCTAATTATATACACAAGAAGACTTGATGCCTCTGCTCTGTCATTTACAGTTAAAATCATAGAGTGACAGCGACACATGTTTGCATGGACTGTTGCTTTACAAGATTTCCACGACTGTGTTGCTGAGCTGGTTTGCCTTCACACTGTTATCATCTGCCTTATCTGTGAGGCTTAAGCTAATAAGGGTATTCAGGGGGGGTAATGGGTTTTGTCTATGTTTAGATAGATAAGTTGTATGCTCTTGTGATGCGACACTGGTAAGTCGTGTTCGCACACACACACACACACAATTACTCCTGCTACGCAGAGGGATTACCAGGTAGTAGGCAACTGTTTAGACAGTCCCTTGGTTAGGCAAAAGTTGGTGAGCAGAGGGTATAAATCGCCATTACGAGTGTCGCAGCATAGGGGTATAGGCTTTTGGAATTGTGAATAGATTGTTCTATTCTTTCAGTTTTATGCATCGTTCTTATTGTTTGTTTTTGGACAGTTAAACTATCATTTATCAACCCAACTGCCTAGAGTCCTTTTCCTAGTGTGTGGTTTTGATGTATACTGGGGAGCCTACCCTACCCTACAACTTTAAATGAAGCATAAGTCACAATGGGAAGTTCACTGTGCTACAATGCAGCCGAGCGGAGCTGTGCAACCACCGTCTGCCCCTACAATGGCATCTGTGTGCTCTTCATCCTTTGTGTCTGTGGGGACAGCAGTACCACATGCTTTTTGACGCTGACCTTCCATGCATTTACCCGCAACAGGCAGTGTGATTGGTAGGTCGTCAGTTGTTTTTGAAGTGGAAACAGCTGCTGATGTTGAGCTCTCTCAGACATCAAGAGAACCACCTTTGGATGAAGGCAACATTATATCCACGCCTGCACCAACGTGCGTAGCAGAAATGGAGAGGAGTGTAGAATGCACATGTGGTATACCTTGCTTGAAAGGAGAGGAACCCTATGGTAGTATCCATGACAATTTTACTATGCCCCTAAAAGTGTCAGCACGTTTGCAATTTAAAATTGCGTAGCAGAAATGGAGAGGAGTGTAGAATGCACAGGTGGTGTACCTTGCTTGACAGGAGAGGAACCCTAAGGTAGTATCCCTGACAATTTTACTATGCCCCTAAAAGTGTCAGCACTTTTGGAAATTAAAATTGCGTTGCAAAAATGGGCAGGTGTATAGAATGCACAGGCGCTGTAGGTAGCTGGACAGCAAAGGAAGCCTCACTTTCTATCCCTGCCAATGAAAAAATGCACCAAGGAATTGCCTGAGCTGATGTAGCCAGACGCTGTTATATAAACCCCTGCACAGCGTTGGCACGGACCTGCCTAGCAACAATGGCTCTGAACGGCTGTAATGCAGCCCTGAAAAGGGCTGAAATTACAAGTATTCCCTAATCCTTAAAGCACTGTGTAGATTGCACTGTATGTCTATATCGCACACAGCAGCGGGAGCAGAAGCAGTGACTGTCACCCACCCGCAGCAGAGAGATAATGGCGGCGATGGGGATAATGGCCGTGTCTTATATGGCAAGGACATGTGACATGCACAGCCTATGACGCCCTTGCTTGTCTATCAAAAATCCACTTTGCTATGTGTGTGTGTCTGTGATTTGCTGACAGCCTGGCCCACCCCACTGTACGCGCGGTTAGGAGAAAAAAAAAAAGGTGATCGCCATTCTTTCAGCACTCAGCAGCAGCACTGATCTAAACCCCGTTCCCCCTGCACACTATACCCTGAATTTTGATAATATCATGATTCACAGTGACTCACACTATTACAGTGAGAAGCCAGCTAGTAACTAGCTATGCTTTTTGGTGATCGAACCGGTCTCGAACGTAACTCGAATTACCGAACTTTTAGCAAATCGTTCGAGTTCGTCGAACGACTCGAATACCCCCCAAAATCACTCTAACATGAAACTAGCGAACTGTTCGACTCGAACATCGCTCATCTCTACTAACTAGCACTACCTACTGTATAAATGTGTCTGAGTAATTTGAACAGGCAATTAAAATTTGCAAAAACCACTTTTTAGATATTTCCCTAGCAACTTTTTAAGCTAGGCACTACTAACTAGCAATACCTATAAATGTATTTGCGTAATTTTGTGCAGGCAATTAAAATTGGCAAAAAAAAGTTTTTACATACCGTATTTTTCGCTTTATAAGACACAAAGGATTATAAGACGAACCCCAAACTTAGACATAAAAAAAGGTAAAAAAAAAGAAAAATGGGGTCCGTCTTATAATCCGGTGTTCTCTTACCGGAGGGGGGCAGCAGTGGTGGTGAAGCGGGGTCACAGGAGGCAGCGGATTTGCTGGCAGGCACGGCGGGTCAGTGGCAGCGGGGTCCGGGGTGGCAGGTGGCGTCCGGGGTGGCAGGAGCCGGGAGGCCCGTGGTGGTGGTGGCGGCAGCAGCGGCGACGGCGGGTGAGTCATGCAGCAGGCCACTGCAGTGAGTGTCCCAGTGTCTGCGGTCCCGGTTCAAATAATGGCGCCTGCGCAGATGGAGCTCTCATCCAAGGGCTCCATCTGCGCACGCGCCCGCTGTCATCATTTGAAACTGGGACCGCGGACCAACTGGGTAAGTTGCTGCACAGCTGCCCGCCCCGCACGTACAGAGTGGCAGCCAGCAGGCTGCCCGCCCACCCTGCGTTCAAGCGGCCAGGTACCTGTACTTGCATGCGGGCGGCAGCCATCTGCCGCCCGCACACAGCACCCGGCCGCTGCCCGCACACAGCACCCGGCCGCCGGCCACTGCCCGCACACAGCCGCCGCCCGCACACAGCCGCCGCCTGCCGCCCACACCCAGCCGCCGACCGCCACCCGCACCCAGCCGCCGCCCGCACACAGCCGCCGACCGCCGCCCGCACACAGCACCTGGCCACACACAGCACCCGGCCGCTGCCCGCACACAGCCGCCGCCCGCACACAGCACCTGGCTGCCGGCCGCTGCCCGCACCTGGCCGCCGCCCACACACAGCACCCGGCCGCCGCTCGCACACAGCACCCGGCTGCCAGCCGCCGCTCGCACACAGCACCCGGCCCCCACCCGCCGCCCGCACACAGCACCCGACTGCCGCCCACACACAGCCACGGGTACCCGGCTGCCACCGCACGCAAGCAAAGGTACCCGGCCACTTGCACGCAGCCACAGACACCCGGCCGCCCGATCACCGCACAGACAGGACCCCCAGGTACCGCTATATTCACTTTATAAGACGCACCCCCCATTTTCCTCTCAAATTTTTGGGAGGAAAAGTGCGTCTTATAAAGCGAAAAATACGGTACTTCCC
The DNA here is from genome assembly GCF_048569485.1 of Anomaloglossus baeobatrachus. NCBI lineage: Eukaryota > Metazoa > Chordata > Amphibia > Anura > Aromobatidae > Anomaloglossus > Anomaloglossus baeobatrachus. The sequence continues at coordinate 153,856,936 of NC_134359.1, read as the reverse complement.
TACCAACTTTTGAGGCCACGTATGGCTAACTAGCAATACCTATAAATGTGTTTTCATGATTTTGAGCAGGCAGTAATACGTAGCAATGACTACAATTACCAATCCGTATTTCTACCAGGAAATGTGCCGATTTGTGGCACACACATATTTCCCTACACTGCACTTCCCTATGCTAAACTATTGCTCTCCTATCTATCTCAACTACCTAGCATTAAATCCCTAACTAAGCTCACCTACACTGCATGTCTCTATTCTAAACTATCACTCTCCTGTCTATCTAAACTACCTGTGGATGTGCATCACAGTGATTCCATTCCTGAAGAAGAAGGCTCAGACTCCTAAAACGCGTAGAAATAAAATCACTCCTTTTATTACACAAAACATTTTTTTTTGTATTTTTCCACTCACGGGCAGCTCAGTAATAACTCCTTCTGCTCCTCCAGTCTACATTTGATATCTCAGAGGACTGCTGCAGCCTGTTTCATTGAGTTTGCTTTGGGCATTGTGACTCTCTCACATCCTTAACAGGGGAGCATGCTTAGCTTATTTCTACTCTGGTTTTGTTGAAGGATAAGACCCTTTTGTTTTCCAGTTTTTTCCTAAACTACCTAGGGTTAAACCCTTAACTAAGCTGTCTTGCAGCACCGGCAGGAGCACTGGCGGCAGCACCTTCCCTAACGTTTCACATTCACAAAATGCCACCGAAGCAACATGTCAGCAATTTATATGCAGACGAACATGTGACTTAGGCAGCCAATTACAGAAGTCCTTGTCTCTGAACCTTGTGGATGTTTGCTACGTCGTGATTGGGTGCAGTAACATCTGCAAATAAAGTTAAGAAAAAAAAGCCAAGAGGCTTCTCCTGGTCAAGAGTCCCTGCCTCCTCCATTGATTTTTCACATCCCCACATCAGACAGCACCATAATCCTATACAAAAGCAGAAAATGCTATTACAAAAGCATTTTTGGAAACATGGCCAGTGTTCGGGGGCAGAAACCGACCAAAACAGAAGCTCACTGATTTTTGGGGAAAGTGCTCTGGGTTACTGAGCCCGAATGAACATGCTAAGGCTCATACTGAAATTGAACTTGGTGAACCTTTACCAAACAGGATCGCTCATCTCTGTTCACAATGTCTTTTGTTTTTGTTCTTGGGTTGATATGCACATGTTTGACTAAACCACATGCATCTCTGGTAAACAGAACATGTCTCCTTCCTGAGCGGTATGATCGCTGGACATTCCCATTTGGTTTCTACTTGCATATAATTGTTTGTACAGATGAACAAGGTACCTTCAGATATCTGAAAATTGCACCCAAGCATGAACCAGACTTATGCAAGTTCAAAATTCTCTGCCCGAGATCTTGGCTGATTTCTTTTGACTTTCCCGTGATGCTACACAAAGAAGCAGTGTATTTCAGGTGTGTATTAAAATACATCCAAGGTGTGTCTCGAATTAATTCAGATGTTGCCAATAAACCTATCAAGAGTTCCAAAGACATTGTGGAGCCCTACAGGTGCGGTGCAGCAGTGTATTACCCTTAGGGACTCCACGGGATGGGACGGTCTGGTCACAGGTAGGGAACCTTCGTTTTGGGATACGTCGTGACGCCACTCTCAGAATTGCGGTCAGTGCGGACCGCCACTGCAGGTTAAGGGATGCCTGGGGCTGATGGTGGGTGCAGTAGGTTGTAATAGCCTCCTGAGAGTAAGGCAAGCCCCAGGTCCCTGTGTATGTGGGTGGGACCACAGGTCGCAGAATGACTCAAACACAGTCCAAGAAGTCTTTTAACGTGTTTACTCACTGTTTAGAGGTCACGGTGAGATGCCCGGGCGACACTGTGATAACCAGGTGGAACCAGGAATTCCAGGAGGCCGTTCTGAGGGTAGCTGTCCGCTCGCCCTCCTTGCACTCTTTTTGTTTGGGAGGATCCCTTGCTTGAAGCGTGGTAGGACTCCTCCAGGGAAGCTGTTACTACCCTGCTCCCCTCTCTCTGGCCCGTCTGCCGGCAGCGTGGCCTTGGTGGGATGGCTTCTGGCCCTGTCCCCTTATGGGCCTGGTGATTGCTGCTTGGCTCGAGCTCTGTGTAGTAGTGGTGAGGGCATAAAGTACCCCCCACCTGTAGGTTAAGCAGCTCTGGATGATTTGCTGCCTGTACTGGGGATCTGTTTCCCCTTGCGTGCTCGGATACCAGGATCTCCGTACTCAGCCACCCCTCTCTCTGGATGTCTTTCAGGCCGACCCACGGTACCCTTTCTCCTCCGCTTTCAGCTACTGCACTCCTCAGGACCCGTCTTACACGAGAGCCCCTCTGCTCCCTTCCACACACCTCAACCTCCAGCTCCCGACTTCTCTCACTTCCTCTCTGCCCTGCTTCCTAGCAACCAGCCTCGGAACACACCCCTTGCTGGGAATTGAAAGTTAACCCCTACTGGCTACCCAAGGGTCCCCTCTAGTGATGTGGGAGACCTGGTCACTATGTGTTTGTGTGTGCACCTCATCCTGGCCTTTGGAAATTACCTGGAAGCATTGTCCCCGCATGGGTGCAATACTCTGTGGTGCCTGACCGGGTCAGGGGCGCCACATTCCCCCTTAGTTATCATCAGCACGTCCTCGGGCTGCAAAGACAAGAGAAAAAGGTAAATACAAACTTTTCCCACACAGGGGCAATTATTTACATTTAAACATACCAGGTACCATTCCACCACCAACCACCCACATGTCCGAACCCCACCCAAAAACCTCCAGGAGGTAGGTCGCCGGTCCTTTTGGTGACCAGGGCTGGGCCATCACATTCCCCAGACCTTTCCTCCAATCTTCCTCTCCTGAGGAGAGTGGTGTAAGGTAGGCCCCATAAACAGGCGTACCCGCTTCCGAGTGTTGGAGGGCAGGCCCCATAAACAGGCGTGCCCCCTTGTTGGTGCAGAGCCATGCCCCTCAACAGGCAGACTCTGTGGTTGATACCAAGGAGGTAACTTTTTTTTACAATGCAAAAGTTTGTGGTTAAATCCAGTTCATAACCGGTGGTCCATTTTTTTTTTTTTTTTTAAAGTGCACGTGAACTAGTGCAAAGAAAACATTTTAAAGAGGTCTCACAATAGTCCTTGTGGGCACATTTCACTTAAACGTTACTTAACTGTAAACAGGTTAAACATTACATTTCATACCGTCACTTTGAACTAAACTGTACTTTCTCTATAGCGTAATGGGAGCTGACCAAAGTTGCTGCGGGTTGATCTACGCAGTACTATACTGTCATCTGTCTGAGGTTGTGTCCTCCCACCCGATGTATGTGTCTCAATGTGAATAATGGGTGTACTGGGTATTGATACCAGTGCATGGTCTTCTGCTTCAGCTACATTTGGCTCTTCCAGGTTCTGAACAGGTTCTTCTGGTTCTCTTACTTCTCTAGATTGAGGGAATGTAATGACTGGAATAACTACTGCTCCATTGTATTGAGGCCAACTTGCTGGAAAATCTCCAAGTACAGTATGGATCATCTTTTCTTTTGGTTCTTGAACTGGCAAAGGGTTGGGAATTTCTTCAGGGGTTCTTAGTTGTTCAGGACATTTCTTTAGGCGATCTCTAGAAACGACAGCTGTTGTTTTTCCTCCATCCTTGCTGATACGGCATGTCTTTTCATTGCTAAGCGTCGATGGTAACACAGTATAGGGTTCTTCTTCCCAGTGATTGTCAAGTTTATGATGTCTTCTCTTTCTCTTGAGAACTATATCTCCTGGCATCAAAGGAACAGCAGGTGCTTTTCGATTGTAGGCTTTTTCTTGTTTCTCACGCTGCTGAGTCAGGCTTCGCTCCACACACTCTTGTACTTTCTTGTATTGGGCTTGGCGGTTGGAATCCCAATCAGCACCTTGTAGATGGTCTTCAGGGGTCTCAACTCCCATTTCCAGATCTACTGGCAATCTCCCGGGTCTGGCCCTCATCAGGTATGCCGGTGTGCAGTTCGTGGAACTCACAGGGATGTTGTTATACATGTCCACTAGATCGGGCAGTTTTTCCGGCCACCGACTTCGTTCTTCTAATGGGAGAGTCTTCAGAAGGTCGAGAATGATGTGGTTCATTTTCTCACACATGCCATTGGTCTGAGGATGGTAAGGTGTGGTACGGATCTTCTTGCAGCCGTAAAGGTTACAAAACTCCTTAAACACTTCAGCTTCAAAGGCTGGTCCTTGGTCAGTGAGCACTTGGTCTGGATAGCCATGTGGTCGACAGAAATGTGTCTGGAACGCTTTGGCTGCAGTCTGACCGGTCAAGTCCTTGACTGGTACTACCACCAGGAATCTGGAGTAGTGGTCAACCATAGTGAGAGCGTAGTTGTAGCCTTGTCTGCTGGGTGCCAACTTTACATGGTCCAGGGCCACGATCTCCAGGGGCCGTTTAGTTTGGATTGGCTGGAGTGGTGCTCTCTGGCTGTGCTGGTCTTTTCTTCTAAGATTGCAGGGCCCGCAGTTTCGACACCACTTCTCTAGGGCAGATCTCATGCCCACCCAGTAGAATCTTACTTTAAGTAGGGCCTCCAGTTTCTTCCAACCAAAGTGGCCTGCACCATTGTGATAGGCTTCTAGCACCATCCTCGTATCCTTCTGTGGTACAATCACTTGCCACACCTTCTCATGCGTCCTCGGGTCAATGATGCTCCTGTAAAGTTTGTCTTGATAGATGAATAATCGACCCCTCTCCTTCCATAGGTACTGTGCCTCAGGTGGGGCTCCTTTGTCAAGGCTGGCGCCAGGCTGGTTGATCAGTTTCTTTACCAAGCCTACCGCTGGATCATTTTCCTGGGTCTCCTTCCAGTTGTAGTGAGGTAGTGGGTTCAGGGTCACCTCTTGGCGGTTGGCACGCAACTGCCGACACTGTTTTGCTCCATGGCGATGGAACGCTGGCAGCTCAATCTCTTCAAGATCATCTACATCTTAACCCTCGTCTGCTAGGTGAGGCATCCTGGACAGAGCATCTGCGTTGCCGTTCTTGCGGCCAGCTCGATACTTGACAGTAAAGTCATAATTTGCCAGCCGGGCTACCCAACGCTGCTCCTTGGCACCCAATTTAGCAGTATCCAAGTGGGTCAGGGGGTTGTTGTCCGTGAAGACAGTGAATTTGGTGGCTGCCAGGTAGTGCTTGAACCGCTCTGTGATAGCCCATACCATGGCCAGGAACTCTAGCTTAAATGAGCTATAATTTTCTGGGTTTCTTTCAGTAGGCCTGAGCTTCCTGCTGGCGTAAGCAATCACACGCTCTTTGCCTTCCTGCACCTGTGAAAGCACTGCTCCCAGTCCCACATTACTGGCATCTGTATACAGTACGAATGGTAGACTGTAGTCAGGGTAGGCTAGGATCTCTTCACCCGTCAAGGCCCCTTTCATTTGTCTGAAGGAGTGTTCTTCTGCTTCTCCCCAGTGAAATGGCGGGCCGGAGATCTTTCCTTTCTTCTTTGGGTGGCCTACCAGGAGCTCTTGCAAAGGCGCTGCCATTTTCGTGTAGCCCTTGATGAACCTTCTGTAGTAGCCTACCAAGCCAAGGAACTGACGTACCTCCCGGACGGTAGTAGGTGTGGGCCATTCCTGGATGACTGTGACCTTTTCCGGGTCCGGTGCTACTCCTTCTGCACTGACCACGTGACCTAGGTACTGGACCTTTGGCTTCAGTAAATGGCACTTGGATGGTTTCAGCTTCATTCCATATCGGGATAGCGCTTCAAAGACTTCAGCCAGGTGTTTCAGGTGGTCCTCGTAGGTCTTGGAGTACACGATGACATCATCCAGGTAGAGCAGGACGGTCTCAAAGTTGAGGTGCCCTAGGCAGCATTCCATAAGCCTCTGGAAGGTCCCGGGGGCATTGCAGAGTCCAAATGGCATGCTGTTGAACTCACAGAGGCCCATTGGGGTGGTGAAGGCCGTCTTCTCCCGATCTTCCTCTGCTACAGATACTTGCCAGTAGCCACTAGTAAGATCTAGGGTAGAAAAGTAGTTGGAGGTTTTTAAGGCAGCGAGGGATTCCTCTATCCTTGGCAAAGGGTAGGCATCCTTGTGTGTTATCTGATTTATCCGTCTGTAATCCACACACATCCTCATCGTGCCATCTTTCTTTCTCACCAGGACCAGGGGAGCCGCCCAGGGGCTGCAACTGTCCCTTATGACTCCTGCCTCCTTCATGTCCTTCAGCATGTCCTTTGTGCGCTGGTAATGGGCTGGTGGAATAGGCCTATGTCTTTCCTTAATGGGAGGATGACTGCCTGTGGGTATGTGATGTTGCACCCCTTTGATCCTACCAAAGTCTAGTGGGTTCTTACTAAAGACCTGCTCGTATTCCCGCACGACCCTGTAAACCCCATGTTTCTGGTAGACGGGTGTAGAGTCAGTCCCCACGTGTAGTTTCTGGCACCAGTCCTCTAACTGCTTTTGGGAGGTCTCATCCTCTGTTGAGTCAGCTTGTGTCAGGGGACCTACAGGTGTTATGGCGTCATCTGAGCATGTAAACAGTTTGGCTATGGTAGCGTACCTTGGTAGTCTGGCTTCCTCCTCCCCACAGTTCAACACTCGTACAGGCACTCGTCCCTTGTGTACATCAACTACCCCCCTGGCTGTCAGAATCGTGGGCCAGTGGTCTGAATGAGTGGGCTCTAGTACAGCCTGGTAATCTTGTCCTCTGAGACCTACCGCTGCTCTACACCACATCATCATTTCACTCCGTGGGGGTATCACAATGGGGTTAGCATCCATCACCCGCACACTACCAATCTCACCGCCAGTCTGTTTTACCTGTTGCTTCCTCAGAATGATTCGGATCTCCTTTTGCAAGGCTCTTTGCGACCTGCCCTCAGCACCTTCAACAATCTGGTGAAGCAACAACAACACTTCCCCTAGGCAATTTTCTATGACATTAGTGCCTAAAATCATTTGCGGGTTCCTTTCTCTAATATCAGTGTCCACAACAATCAGTCCTTGTCCCTTCATTTCCTGCCTTCCCACCTTTATGGTTACCTCCTTGACCCCAATCTGGTCTATAGGTTGTCCGTTGGCAGCATAGATGGTGAGGGAGGGGTCCGGTGGTCGGAGATCGTCGTCCGACCAAAACCTACGATACAGGACATACGGGATCGTGGTTACCTGAGAGCCGGTGTCCAATAATGCCGGGGTAGGGATCCCATCCAGGACGATGGACAGGACAGGACGTCCACCCACGTACTGATCACGGCAGCGACCTGGGCCTGATCTTCTTAATCCTGAGGACTGGCCCTCGGCCCCAGGTTTGGCTCGTTTAAAGGGCAAGATGAGTCCAGATGAGTCATAGCTATCACTGCTCCTGCCTCGGGTTGTAGGACCTCTTCTCCTCCGCATCCACGGGACGTCCTCTGGGCTGTCAGCTAGCAGGATCCGATGAGGGACTTTGGTGTCTGAGGGCAACTGCATTGCTTTCAGGATTTGTGCGACGTCCTTAGTGAGCTGTTGCACCTGGGAGGATAGTGTATTTATAGCCTCTGCTGGCGCGTTGAGTCCTTTTGCAGTTACCAGGGACTGCGAGGAGGATTCCGCTCCTGCAGCCGTGGAACTGGCAGGCCATGCGGGTGCGACGGGGTCTGTGTCCACAGGAGGTTGGAGTGCTTTCACTGCCCTGTCTTTCAGAATGGCAAAGTCCACGTCAGGGTGTTCCAGGGACCACAGCTTCATCTGCTTCCCATCCTCAGGAGAGCGCAGGCCCCGCAAGAATTGTTCCTTCATCATCCGGTTTCCTTCCTGATCACTGACAGGGTCCACCAGCTTGAGAGCCCGTAGTGCAGCCTGCAGCCTGAGGGCATAGTCTCTTATGCTATCTTGGGGCTTCTGACGGCAGTTATAGAAGTCCGTCCTCAGCTCTCCCTCTGTGCGGTGTTCAAAAGCAGCTGCTAGTTTGGCAAAGATGGTCTCAACAGAGCCCCGGTCATCACTGGTCCAGGACTCAGCTTCCAATTCTGCTGCTCCAGTCAATTGTCCCAGCACCACAGCGGCCCTCTGCTTACCAGTCATCGCGTGCATGTCTAGCAGGGTGTTGATCTTCTTCTTAAACCCGGTCAGCGTGTCTATTTTACCAGCGTATTGGGGCAGCCATTGCGCTCCTGGGACATACAGTAAGGAAACTGGCATTCTGGGGGAAATTTCGGCCGGCGCAGCTGCGACCGCGGCACCGGCACCAGGCGCTGCTGCGTCCAGCGCGACGGGGGCTGGCATCGCTTGGGCTGCGTCGCCCTGACCAGGGGCATTACCTCCTGCAGCGTCCATTTTTCTTCAAAAATCTGCGCGCTCCCTTTCCACTTCCTGGGTCAGTACGCTCTCCGAATTGTGGGGATTCTGGGGCGGCCACACCTCTTCGTGGGCGGTGCTCTTCTCCCTCGCGCGGGCTGCAGCGCGCGCTTTTGAAGATGGCAATATGGCGGCGGTTCAATTTTTGCGGTCGGACCTCTGAGGCACACGGTCACCTGTCTGAACAGGTCTAGTCCAAATCCTGTTCGTGACGCCAGATCTGTGAAGCCCTACAGGTGCGGTGCAGCAGTGTATTACCCTTAGGGACTCCACGGGATGGGACGGTCTGGTCACAGGTAGGGAACCTTCGTTTTGGGATACGTCATGACGCCACTCTCAGAATTGCGGTCAGTGCGGACCGCCACTGCAGGTTAAGGGATGCCTGGGGCTGATGGTGGGTGCAGTAGGTTGTAATAGCCTCCTGAGAGTAAGGCAAGCCCCAGGTCCCTGTGTATGTGGGTGGGACCACAGGTCGCAGAATGACTCAAACACAGTCCAAGAAGTCTTTTAACGTGTTTACTCACTGTTTAGAGGTCACGGTGAGATGCCCGGGCGACACTGTGATAACCAGGTGGAACCAGGAATTCCAGGAGGCCGTTCTGAGGGTAGCTGTCCGCTCGCCCTCCTTGCACTCTTTTTGTTTGGGAGGATCCCTTGCTTGAAGCGTGGTAGGACTCCTCCAGGGAAGCTGTTACTACCCTGCTCCCCTCTCTCTGGCCCGTCTGCCGGCAGCGTGGCCTTGGTGGGATGGCTTCTGGCCCTGTCCCCTTATGGGCCTGGTGATTGCTGCTTGGCTCGAGCTCTGTGTAGTAGTGGTGAGGGCATAAAGTACCCCCCACCTGTAGGTTAAGCAGCTCTGGATGATTTGCTGCCTGTACTGGGGATCTGTTTCCCCTTGCGTGCTCGGATACCAGGATCTCCGTACTCAGCCACCCCTCTCTCTGGATGTCTTTCAGGCCGACCCACGGTACCCTTTCTCCTCCGCTTTCAGCTACTGCACTCCTCAGGACCCGTCTTACACGAGAGCCCCTCTGCTCCCTTCCACACACCTCAACCTCCAGCTCCCGACTTCTCTCACTTCCTCTCTGCCCTGCTTCCTAGCAACCAGCCTCGGAACACACCCCTTGCTGGGAATTGAAAGTTAACCCCTACTGGCTACCCAAGGGTCCCCTCTAGTGATGTGGGAGACCTGGTCACTATGTGTTTGTGTGTGCACCTCATCCTGGCCTTTGGAAATTACCTGGAAGCATTGTCCCCGCATGGGTGCAATACTCTGTGGTGCCTGACCGGGTCAGGGGCGCCACAACATGACATCATCATATGGACTCTAGTATAAATAAGAGTCTGGCTCACTCGAATTTGATTGGTGCCTCCGAAAAAAACAGCTCAGTAATCAAAAAATAAATTCGGGCACACAAAAAAGGTAAGAGTCTGAAACAATGCTTCATTTGAATTTCAGTAGACTTTTTTTATTGATGCAAAGGACTAGACCAGAATTGACGTTTCGGCCTGCACACATAGGCCTTCCTCAGAAATGGTCTGTGACATAATATTTACAGAAAAAAGAAAAACAAAATTAGAACATGTACAAATATACATACAATAAACCAATAACATGGTGTAAGATACGATGCTAACTGTTAGCATCAATAAGCCTATTTGCACTGATACTAGAAAAGTGAATCGCACGAAACAATGTCAATATCATAGAAGGTACAATGTGAATGAAGTTCTATCCTGTGAGGAGGAGGTTTACAATGATGAAGATCATCATAATCTAGGCAATACGGAAAAAATGGGGCATACCTATATAAAAGGTAGACGAGCTCAGTATTAGAGCTAATGCTCAGAGTGAAACATCATGTCAGGTACGAATGCCTAGAAATAGAAATATGTAAATAAGTAGAGCCGGCTTAAAGTGAAGAATTTAGGGAAAGATTTATAGAACTTAGGTGTAGATACCACTGTGGCAAGGAGCAGCGTAGAGTCAAGAAAGGAAACACACTATTTTCAACTCAGAGAGGGGAGCAGAGGGCGGGAAATGTTACAGACTTGGAATGAGGACTTAAAAACGAGGAGACGAGTCCAGTGAACGGTAGTTAAAGAGAGAGCAGGAAAAAGGAAAGGAGGAAAGCAAAAGAAGGAAGAAGAAAAAAAGAAGCAGAAAAAAGAAGCAGAAAAAAATTGGGTGTTGTATTTGCACAAATGAAGACTTAAACTCAAGGTACCTTTGTGAACATCAAACGCTGCAGTGGGTTACACCCCAGTAGTATATAACTGCCAGCGGGGGTCAGTATTTTTAATACTACGAAAAAAAATGCATCAATTATGCATAATGTCAAGGTTCCACCGTTATAAGATGCGACTGTTTATGAAATTAATACATACCCACTGAAAGTGTATAAGATAGCAAAACTGTCAGTCCGGCACTTGTAGGTGCCCTTGTGTATGGTATCAATATGTGAAGGTAGACCTAATCCACTAATAATAGCCTTCTATAATGAGGGGATCATACAACTGAAAGGTCAACACATACCGCTCAATGTCACTACTCAGAAAGAAGATTCACTGACTCTCTCTAGAAACTGGGCCAATGCCCAAGAATGCACAGTGCTTAATGTTAGTAATCTGTGAATATACAAACAGATATATGGTGGTAAGTATATGTCATTTGAGCTAATGTCATGTAAAGAGAGGTCTAATAGCATGTGACCAACCTTAATCCTAATTTACACTGAAAACAGTCGATCCTGTAGCAGGAAATGCGGTAAGGAAAGCAAAATAGGTTCCTATAGGAATAAAGCAGAGATCGAGATAAGAGGCCAGATAATAGCCGGAGTGATAGGAGAAGAGTGATCAGTACCTGGTGCCGGAGAAACTCCAAAGTGAATGCCGGTATGTGTCCTGCGGTGCACATAGTGACCAGGAGAGAGGCTTATTTAAAGCGGGGCATGATTGGTTACGTGAATCACCTGTTAGGTGAAATGTGAAAGACCGGACCGGACCGTGGTACGTCAGCGGCCCCGGCGCAGAGAGACCGTAAAGATCACTCAGCGCAGGCGCCGACCACGGCCACAGCCGGTCCGTGCATGTGACCGCTGACAGGCAGGAACAGGAAGTGGCGTGAACCGCAAGCGTGGAACGCTTCAGTCACGCATGCGCAGAGGGGTCAAAGGACCGCTCAGCGCATGCGCAAGTGGCGGCCCCTGTGTTAGAGTGATACACGGAGGGAGTGGGCCAAGCGCAGGCGCAGACCGGCCGGAGAGCCGGCCGAGACCGCGCACGCGCGGGCACACTGACGACCAAAGATGATGAAAGTTGCTGGTGGGAAAACTGTGCCGTGACGGACTCGTGGATAGAGAATTTACAGCGCCTGAAAGAAAAAGAGACAAAAAATAAGAACCTGTATATGAATAGAGGGAAACCCTATGTAGGCAAAAATAAGCACAAGGTTAAGATTAATGAATAAACAAAATGACAAGAAGGTGTATAGGAATTGGAGAATGTGAAAATAAAGAAAATCAATTTAATGAAATATTTAATAAAAAACCTCATATTCACGGTTTAACCCCAACGGCTCTAGTGTCTGTAGCGTATATATCCAGTACGCTTCGCGCTCCTTTAACCTCTGTACCCTGTTCCCCCCCCTCCTGGGTGCTGGGACCTGTTCTAAGACCTGGTAGCGTAATTGTGCTACAGTGTGACCAGCTTGTATGAAGTGGGCAGGAATGGGCAAGAGTGTCTGTTTGCACCTAATTGTTGATTTATGTTTACTTATCCGGTCTCGGATATGTTGGGTAGTCTCCCCAACATACCCGAGACCGCAGGGACATTTGATCAAATAGACCACAAAAGATGAATCACATGTGAAAAAGTCCTTAATTTGAAATATCCGCCCTGTCCGGGGATGGGTGAAAGTACTGCCTTTAGTGATGTTGGAACATTGTATACAATGTAAACACGGGAAGTTCCCAGAACGAGCCGTCTGTAGTGTCATCTGTCGTTTCTCTCCCTTGAGTGAGCCAATGTCCGCCCGTACCAGTGTATCCCTCAGATTCTTAGGACGTTTATTACAGAAAAGGGGTCTATTGATAAATTCAGGAATATTTGGATATGCTGTGCCCAAAAGTGGCCAATGTTTCAGTATGGAACCCCTGACTTGTGCCAAAAAGGGATGGTAGGTAGCCACAAAAGGTACTCTCGGACCCGATTGTGGACTATGTGGTCTGGTAGTGGGATGTGGTACGGCAATTCGTTGGGGGTAACCCCTAGCGACAAACTTATTGCTCATTTCCACCATACGTCTTCCTCTTAGAAGAGGGTCAGACACTATCCGTTCGTCTCGTTTAATTTGAGATGTTGGAAGGGCCAGCTTGATGTGCCTGGGATGGGAACTAGTGAAATGCAACAAACTGTTTTTGTCTGTAGGCTTAGTGTACAGATCGGTAGAAATGACTCCACTGGGGGACTTCAAAATGAGTACATCAAGAAAATTAATTTCATGCACGTCCGAATGTAGAGTAAAACTCAAATTCGGCAAACAGCTGTTAAGATCTAAATAGAACGTGTTCAAGCTGGAGGAATCACCCCGCCATATCATAAAAATATCATCTATGTATCGCCGCCATGCGATGACATGTGATGAGAACATTGGGTGGGGATAAACAAAGGTGTCCTCAAAATGTGCCATAAAAATGTTGGCATAAGGGGGCGCTACATTCGATCCCATCGCAGTCCCTTGTACCTGCATATAATACTGATCTTGAAACAGGAAGAAGTTGTTATGTAATACTATAGTCAAAAGATCAATAACCAACTTTCTTTGTTGAATGGATAGTGTATCTTGTTGTTCCAGAAAAGAGTCAACTGCCTCAATGCCTTGTGTATGACTAATGCTAGTGTACAGACTTGTCACATCAAGGGTGACCAAAATATCATCGCCGGAGATGTAATTATTTGTCCTAAGAAATTGTAGGAAATCATTGGTATCTTTAATGTACGATCTTATGAGTGGTACGAAAGGATTCAAAATCCTTTCAAGTGTGATGGCCAAGGGTGATAAAACGGAATCTGTGGAGGCCACAATGGGCCGTCCCGGTGGTGTATTCAGATTCTTGTGAATTTTGGGTAAAGTGTAGAACACTGGTGTTATGGGGGATTCTTTAACCAAAAATTCGGACAACTTTTTATCAATGGTACCAAGACCTACATGTTCCCTAATCATATTTCCAATAAGTTCCTTGATCCTGGGTGTAGGATCACGTGGAATGGGCTGGTATGTGGTATTGTCAGCGAGCTGGCCCTGTATCTCGGATATGTAGTAACTCCTATCCATCACCACTATAGCGCCACCTTTATCAGCTGGTTTGATGATTAATTTAGGATTACTCCTGAGGCTCTCGATAGCTTGAGACTCCGTGGGTGTGAGATTATGACAGACTCTTAGGTGACCATTCCTGATGTCATGCATAACCTCCTTAATGTCGGAGTTGACAAGACCAATGAAAGTCTCGACCGGGTGGTAGGTTTTTGGTGGTTGAAATGTGCTACGTGTCATTAAATTCAGATCCTTAAGGTGAAACATACCAGGGGTAGCTGTATGTGTCACCTGATCACCGGTATCTAGGGACTGGAAGTGTGTCTTGAGTCTGAGGGATCGAAAGAACCTCCGGAGTTCCTGATCAAGGGTAAATTCGTTAAAGGTGGGGGTGGGGCAAAAGGAGAGACCCTTTTGTAATATCTGGGACTCCGTGGGGGACAAATGGTAGGAGGAGATATTGTAGAGGATATTGGTCCTACCTGGGAACGGGTCGTGACCTTGTATGGGGCACCTTGGTTTCCTTTTCCCACGCCTCGTCTTTCTCTTTGAGGGCGTCTTGATCCTAAAAAAGAAGAAGAGGAAGGTCCCCGGGACTGGCTATGATCACTATCGGAACTGGTGGAACCCTGATATGAAGCATGATATGGTTGTCGACGATCATGTGGTTCCATGAAGCGCCACTTGTACACACGATTTCTAGAATAATCATCCTGATCTCTAATATACTTGGATCTTTTTCTGTCCTGTAACGTTTTTTTGAAGTCCGTCATGGAGTCCTGAGTCCGTGTTTTCATCGTATTCCATTCAGCCGTTGGAAGAGTATTAGATAGTTGTTCCTCAATGCTTCGGATATTCTCACTGACATCCCGGAGTTCCTGTTGTAAAAAATCGATGGTAAGAATAATGATATCCATGGAGCATTTATTTAATATGCTCTCAAACTTGTCACAGTAGGTGGTGTTGTCTGCGAACAAAGTAGGACGAAGAGGGACTCGTAGACCACGAGGTATTCTCTTAGCTTTATAATACTCTGCCAGAGTTATGGAGTGTAGATCAAAGGCAATCTGTTTGCGAAGAATTTTCTCATAATCCCTTGATCTTGATTCTTCAGCCGGGATTGTCAAAAAAGTGTTAGGAGTGGTAACCTTAGCCAAAATAGAAGAGGTTTCCTCCTCATTAAATGAGAGAGTGGAAAAAGACATCATAAATAGAAGAAACTGATATCAAAAAGAGGAGCCCAGACTGAAAAAGGCCACTAGTATAAATAAGAGTCTGGCTCACTCGAATTTGATTGGTGCCTCCGAAAAAAACAGCTCAGTAATCAAAAAATAAATTCGGGCACACAAAAAAGGTAAGAGTCTGAAACAATGCTTCATTTGAATTTCAGTAGACTTTTTTTATTGATGCAAAGGACTAGACCAGAATTGACGTTTCGGCCTGCACACATAGGCCTTCCTCAGAAATGGTCTGTGACATAATATTTACAGAAAAAAGAAAAACAAAATTAGAACATGTACAAATATACATACAATAAACCAATAACATGGTGTAAGATACGATGCTAACTGCTAGCATCAATAAGCCTATTTGCACTGATACTAGAAAAGTGAATCGCACGAAACAATGTCAATATCATAGAAGGTACAATGTGAATGAAGTTCTATCCTGTGAGGAGGAGGTTTACAATGATGAAGATCATCATAATCTAGGCAATACGGAAAAAATGGGGCATACCTATATAAAAGGTACATATTTCTATTTCTAGGCATTCGTACCTGACATGATGTTTCACTCTGAGCATTAGCTCTAATACTGAGCTCGTCTACCTTTTATATAGGTATGCCCCATTTTTTCCGTATTGCCTAGATTATGATGATCTTCATCATTGTAAACCTCCTCCTCACAGGATAGAACTTCATTCACATTGTACCTTCTATGATATTGACATTGTTTCGTGCGATTCACTTTTCTAGTATCAGTGCAAATAGGCTTATTGATGCTAGCAGTTAGCATCGTATCTTACACCATGTTATTGGTTTATTGTATGTATATTTGTACATGTTCTAATTTTGTTTTTCTTTTTTCTGTAAATATTATGTCACAGACCATTTCTGAGGAAGGCCTATGTGTGCAGGCCGAAACGTCAATTCTGGTCTAGTCCTTTGCATCAATAAAAAAAGTCTACTGAAATTCAAATGAAGCATTGTTTCAGACTCTTACCTTTTTTGTGTGCCCGAATTTATTTTTTGATCATCATATGGACTGTCCCATATTATTTAAAGGCATAGTACTCTTAGGGGCACTTTGCACACTAAGACATCGCAGCCCGATGCTGCGATGCCGAGTGCGATAGTGCCCGCCCCCGTCGCAGCAGCGATATGTGGTGATAGCTGGCGTAGCGAAAGTTATCGCTACGCCAGCTTCACACACACACTCACCTGCCGTGCGACGTCCCTGTGGCCGGCGACCCGCCTCCTTGTTAAGGGGGCGGGTCGTGCGGCGTCACTGCGACGTCACACGGCAGGCGGCCAATCAGAGCGGAGGGGCGGAGATGAGCAGGATGTAAACATCCTGCCCACCTCCTTCCTTCCGCATATCCTACGGAAGCCGCAGTGAGGCCGGTAGGAGACGTTCCTCGCTCCTGCGACTTCACACACAGCGATGTGTGCTGCCGCAGGAGCGAGGAACAACATCGGACCGTCGCGTCAGCGTAATCACCGACGCTGCACCGATGATACGATTACGACGCTTTTGCGCTCGTTAATCGTATCATCCAGCCTTTACACACTGCGATGTCGCATGCGATGCCGGAAGTGCGTCATTTTCAATTTGACCCCACCGACATCGCACCTGCGATGTCGCAGTGTGCAAAGTGCCCCTTAGTGTATGTAAACTTTTGACTGTGCAGAAAGTAATAAAAGAAAGGCCTTAAAACATTCTCTCTCATTATTGTGGCATTTGGCAAATAAAAATATATTTGGTAAACCTTATTGACCTAAAACAATAAAGTTTTATTTTGATTTCATGTCATATAGTGAGAAAAACATGCATATGTGTCTTTTTAGATAGTGTATCTAAACTTCTGGTTTCAACTGTATATATGTATTGGAGGCCCACACAAGTATCCAAACATTTTTATCTTTGAATAGATAGTGTGGCAGTGACGCACCCCAGGGCTGTGGGGTACTCGGTCATGGGCTGTATATTACTGGGATATGTCACTGGGTGACCCTTGCCCGGTTCCGTGACCCTGGGGGTTCGCTTAAAAGGGGTTATTTATGAGGGAAGAATTAAAAAAAAAAAGGTTTTCGTGACGACACTTGTGGTATGCGGCTATATAGGAGAACCCACCGCTGCAAAGTCTCTCACTGCTGGGGCTGATGGTATTGGGCAGCTTAGGTGTGATGGCTCTCCGCAAGTAGAGCTGGGCCCCAGGGGAGGATGATAGTGGTAGTAGTAGGTTGGTACAGACGTATAGGAAGAATTCAGACAAAACAGAGGCTGCGGTTTAACTTGTGCTTTACTCACTGGTTTGGAGTTGCTGCTACCTGGTATGTGCTGGTCTTTACCAATCCGGTATTCCCTTTGTTCCAGTGCCGGTGTAGTGAACTGATGAGTTTTACTTCCATGCACCCTGTAGTCTGTAGTTGTTGGGTCCCCATGGCTTGGAGCTGTATTGGGGTCCCATCCTCTTGTCTCCGTCTTGGCCCATACGACAGGCAGCTTGAACCTCTCGTGGGTCTGACCTCTGTCACCATTCCAAGATTCCCTCTCTGCTGCTGTGCCCCGGACACTGATGTCAGTAAGGTCCTTGATGGTCCCCTCACCGTGCAGATAGTTATCAGGTAAGCCTAAAGCATTGGCCTGAACTAGGGCTCTGTACCACGTCGGTACTCGGTCCAGTGAGTACTATCACCATACTCCCTCTGGCAACCATCCTCCTTTTTACTCAGTAGTCACTTTACACTTTCCCATCAGCACGTCAAATTCTGACTGACTTGGTGTCTGGTTACTATTCAATTGCCCAGATGCTTGTCATCCGTATACTCCACTGACTAGTCCCTCCTCCTCCCAGGTTTCTGACTAGTGGATTGGATGCGTCCCAGTCAATAGGTGACCACCTGTCAAGTCCACCTCTAGCCTGTCACCCAGTCTGGGGAAAAGGGTGTGGATTTGTGTGTGTGCTGTGTTAATTACCAGCACTGAACTTCCAAGAATCCGGGGTTAGATGTAGTACCCTGTGGCACCTGACAGTCAGGGGCGCCACATTCCCCCTTGGTAAATCCCAGCAAGTCCTTGTGCTCCAACACAAACATCAATTTATGCATTTGTTTTTTAATATGCAGGAAAACTTTAAAAATTTCTTCCCATGCAAAGGAGGCACTTTTCCTAAATATTTCTATAAAATTGAAACTTATTTACAGGAGGCACCCTATTCTGCCACCCATAACCTGGTGTCCTTGGGAGGCATGTCGCCGGTTGCTATAGCTACTGGGTCTTGGCCTTCTCTGCCCCAGACGCTTCCTGCGACCTTTCCTCTCCCACGTTTTTGTTGCAAAATAAAGGTCCTCTTTCGAAAGACCTTGCTGCAGAATACTTTAGTAGTGTGCACAACTGCTGCAACTATTTAAAAGGCAAGTTTTTGCTACTACCAATACAGTAACTGGTGGTCCATTTTTATCAAAAACAACATTATATCATAGCTAAAGAATAATCAGATTTAAACCAAAACATGTAACACAGCTGGTAGCAAACAGGTTACAGCTACCGGGAACTTGGTAACTGGGAATCTGGTTCAGCCAGCCCCCTGGTTTGGGTGCACTGATCCCTTGAACCTCTACTACCACCTGGTGGTACGGGGGTGACTGGTGCTGGTGGGTAAGCAGGGAATGGTGATGCTGCAGCAGCCCCTGCTGGACATTTCTCTACATCCAGGGCATACCAGCCCCGCTCCCCATAATGCCACATCACCCTGGTGCAGGTCCCGTTCAGGGTGCCCCTTTGAGGTGGGCCTTCACATCTCGCTGGGAGACAAATACCTTTTGTCCCAGACCCGGCTCCGCGATGAAGCACCACCCCTTGGCAAGGTTGAACCTGTCCACAGCACCCTGGTACAGTGGCCCTCGGGCATTGGTACTTGCCCTTCGGAGATGCTGTTTCTCCTGCAGGTTCTGGACCTCTACCGCTGCCTTCTGGGCCTCCCGCTGCTCCTGCTCCCAGGCCAGTTGGATAACCATAGCCTGGCAGAAATCCTAGGTCTCTCCATCGATACCAACCCTCTGCTGGGCAACGATGACTCCTCTCTCTGGGTCTAGTCTGGGGGCCTCCAGTTCCAGAGTCAGGCTTTCCTGATCTGGGTAGCTTGCTGCCGGATCCCCAACAGCACCTTGGGGCAGCACCTGTGCATCGTGGCTTGAGGTTACGCCCTCCTCTGCAGCTCCTGGTGATGTCACGATATGGTCGGTTGCGGCCTGGTCTGTCATAGCCGGGTCTGGCGATGCGGTCTGGTCCTTCGCGGCCGGGTCTGGTGGTGATGCGGCCTGGCTTAGGAAGGATACTGGCAGACGGACCGGTGAGATCAGGGGGGACTTTGGTGTCGCGTCCTCCCTCTGCAGCTCTGCAAGTGGCGCCCAGTTCTCATGGGCCCGCATAGCTGCCACCGTCTCCCTCATACCCGCTCTCCACACCTTGATCTGCTGGAGCTGATGCGCTCTCAGTGCCCAACACAGCCATTGGATCTCTGCCTCCAGCATGTCCGTGGTCCAAAATTTGGGACAACCTGGTTTTTCTCTGCAATCCCCTGGGGCAGACATTCTCCTGTGGCATCCTGAAGCATTTTGCTGCAGGGTTCCGGATTCCCTGCAGTAGTTTCGTTTTCACATTGCTTGGTGACTCCAAGAGAGCGGGACTTTACTTCGCGGTCTAGCCACCACCGTTCTCTGTGTGGCGCAGCTATTTTCTGTCACACAAAATGGCGGGCAAATTCACAAGTACAATCACAAAACACAGTCCATAAAGGCGCACTTCACCCGGTGTTACCAGGTCTAGTTCAATCCTGTTCGTGACGCCAAAAAGCTGATGCACCCCAGGGCTGTGGGGTACTCGGTCCCAAGCTGTATATTGCTGGGATATGTCACTGGGTGGAAATTGCCCGGTTCCGTGACCCTGGGGGACACTTAAAAGGGGTTATGTAGAAGGGAAGATTAAAAATTATAAGGCTTTCGTGACGACACTTGCGGTATGCGGCTATATAGGAGAACCCACCACTGCAAAGTCTCTCACAGCTGGGGCTGATGGTATTGGGCAGCTTAGGTGTGATGGCTTTCCGCAAGTAGAGCTAGGCCCCAGGGAACGACAATGGTGGTAGTAGTATGTTGGTGCAGACGTATAGGAAGAATTCAGACGACACATGGGCTGCGGTTTAACTTGTGCTTTACTCACTGGTTTGGAGTTGCTGCTACCCGGTTTGTGCTGGTCTTTACCAATCCAGTATTCCCTTTGTTCCAGTGCCAGTGTAGTAAACTAGTGAGTGTTACTTCCATGCACCCTGTAGTTGGTGGATCCCCGTGGCTTGGAGCTGTTTTAAGGTCCCCTCCTGTTGTCTCCGTCTTGGCCCATACGGCAGGCAGCTTGAACCTCTTATGGGTCTGATCTCTGTCACCGTCCCCAGGTTCCCTCTCTGCTGCTGTGCCCTGGACACTGATGCCGGTAAGGTCCTTGATGGTCCCCTCACTGGGCAGATTGTTATCAGATAAGCCTAAAGCATCGGCCTGAACTAGGGCTCTGTAGCTCATCGGTGCTCGGTCCAGTGAGTACTATCACCGTACTCCCTCTGGCAACTGTCCTCCTATTTACTCAGTAGTCACTTTAAACTTTCCCGTCAGCACGTCAACTTCTGAGTGACTTGGTATCTAGTTATTATTCAAATTCTCAGATGTCTGTCATCCGTCCACTCCACTGACTAGTCCCTCCTCCTTCTAGGATTCTGACTAGTAGATTGGATTCGTCCCAGCTAATAGGTGACCACCTGTCAAGTCCACCTCTAGCCTGTCACCCAGTCTGGGGAAAAGGGTATGGATTTGTGTGTGTGTTGTGTTAATTACCAGCACTGGACTTCCAGGAATCCTGGGTTAGATGTACTGTAATACCCTGTGGAACCTGACAGTCAGGGGCGCCACAACAGAACCACAGAATTATCAAATTACTATTTATATGCTGAAATGCCTTTTTGTGGCAGGCCGCAGGACAACAGCTTTAGCTATCAGAATTTTCAGTAGATGCAGAAATTTAATTTGCTGGCAGGACCACAGACTTACCACTCATTATTTAGATGCTGAAATATCTTATTGTGCCAGGAGCACATAGTTATTATGAATTTGTATGTATCTGTAGAAGAAGCACCCTCCCCAATGTGAATCAGTCTCAAAATGGCAGTGATGCTGTCTGCTTATTATATGCAGATGGATATGTAAATTAGGCCGCCAATGACACATGCCCTTGTGTCAGAATGTTGCTGGATGTTTACTGCACCCTGATTGGCTGCCGGAAATAGAGTTGAGTGATGTTCGAGGTTCGCCAATTTCATGTTCGAGTGATTTTGGTGGTGCTCGAGATCGAACGCGAACACGAGCTTTATGCTAAAAGCTCGATAGCTCGAGTTACATTCGAGAAAGGTTCGATCAGCAAAAAGCCTAGCTATTTACCAGCTGGCTTTTCACTGTAATAGTGTGAGTCACTTTTTGATTCACACTATTATCTAATTTCAGCGTATAGTGTGTGAAGGCGGCGTGTTTAGATCAGTGCTGCTGGGATAATGGCGTCCGCCATTTTTTTTTTTTTTTCTCCTAAGCGCGTGTGCAGTGGGGCGAGCCAGCATGTCAGCCAATTCCAGACACACACACAGCTAAGTTGTCTTTTTTGCCAGACAAGCAAGGGCATGTGTCATAGGCTGTCCATGTCACATGTCCTTGCATTATAAATACAGCCATTTTCCCTCACGGCGCCATTATCTGCTTTCTGCATGTAGGTGACAGTCACCGCTCACGCAGCTCCTGGCGCTGCTCCGGCTGTGTACGCTATACACACAGCGCTCTACAGATTAGGGACAGAAGTTTATTTCAGCCCATTTCAGGGCTCATTTTCTCAGGCTCAGAGCCATAGGTGACAGTCAGGTCCGTGGAAACGCTGTATACAGCTTCAGATAACAGCGTCTGTATAACTAAGCTATGGGAATTCCTTGCTGCATTTCACCATTAGGAGGGACAGAAAGTGAGGCTTCCTTTCATGTCCACTGACCCAGAGAACCCGGCCACTGTACCCACCTGCCCACTTTTGCTACGCTATTTTTATAGCAAACAGTGCTGAAACTTAGTGGCATCCAAACAGTGGCTACTGTACTAATTTTGTGTCCCACTTGCGCCAAGCATTTTCCAGCACCTCTGCATTAAACCCTCATGCACATTTTGCTACGCAATTTTTATAGCAAACAGTGCTGGACATAAGTAGAGATGAGCGAACCGGTCGCGGTTCGGCTCAAGCTTGGTTCGTCGAATGGAGGTCTAGTTCGAGTTCGGTTTGGCAAACCGGTTTGGCGAACCACTCCAACCCCATTGGAAACAATGGGAGGCTATCACAAACACATAAAAACACCTAGAAAACACCCTCAAAGGTGTCCAAAAGGTGACAAACAACACAGACACATGGGAAAGTGACAAGGACATATAATCATGCGAAAACAAAAGAGCTGGACAAGGAAAAAGAGGAGGAGACACAGATATATGAGTAAATGCAAGGGAGCATCGATGCCATTACTGTGCAACTTGAGCTCTGCTCATTTTAGGCTTCCAATCTGGATAAATTGCCTGAGCTCACCACGTACGCCTTGGGGATCTTGTCGTGTCCCGCACCCAGCGTTCTATCGGAACGTGTCCTCTGTGCTGCTGGGGGTGTGCTGACAGATAAGCACATGCGTCTGTCCACTGACAATGTGGACATACTAACGTTCACCAAGATGAGGAAGTCATGGCTCTCAGTGGACTTTTCTTCCCCTGGCTCAGCCAGGGGAGGCGAAACGCATGTGTATTTTTGAGAGTGCTGCATACAAAGCATCTTTTTCATCTTGAAAATGGGGGTGAACTGATGCTTGTCAAGTGGGGTATGTGTGGCCCAATTAGTGGAAACGAGGGAGACTGTGGTTGGAGTCCCCTCGCTGTGTTTCTAAAAGAACCAAGATGAACAAGTCATGGCTCTCAGAGGAGTTTTCTTCCCTTGGGTCATCTAGGGGAGGCGAAAGGCACGCGTATTTTTGAGAGTGCTTCATGCAAAGCATCATTTTCATTTTGAAAAGGGGGGTCAACTGATGCCAGTCAAGTGGGGTGTGTGTGGCCCAATTAGTCGAAACGAGGGAGACTGTGGTTAGAGTCCCCTCGCTGTGTTTTACATGCTTTTCAAAGGGCATGACATGCCTAAGAGGTTGAGTTTCAGCATCTGCAACTTGTTGGCTACAGAAAGGCTGCCTTTACACCCTTTTGAGACCGAGGATTTTCGAGACCTTATGCCCATTGCAGAGCCCCAAGAGCCGATGGCCATTCGCCACTCCTTCTACAAGAAAGGCATGCCCGCTCTACCACAGCAGGTCGCACACAACATCACCGATTCCTTGAGAAACTCTGTGTGTGAAAGGGTGCATTTCACCACAGATACTTGGACCAGTAAGCATTGACAGGGGAGTTACATGTTGCTGACTGGGCACTGGGTAACTATGGTGAGAGATGGAGAAGGGTCTGCTGTACAAGTCTTTCCGTCCCTACAAGTTGTGTGTCAATCCTTCCTCTGTATGTACAAGTTCCTCCACTGCTTCTGCCTCCTCAACCTCATGTAGGTCCTCCACCTCGGCCCAAACCCTGTGTGGTCAGGCCACCCTTCCTTGTAACTGCGCCCAAGGAAT